>NC_048226.1:1268008-1345197 GCF_002007445.2 Ailuropoda melanoleuca
GGGAGAGGAAGAAGCAGGCTCATAGCGGAAGAGCCTGATGTGGGGCTCGATCCCATAACGCCAGGATCACACCCCGAGCCGAAGGCAGACGCTTAACCGCCGTGCCACCCAGGCGCCCCGTAATTTCTGTTCTTAAAGACTTATTTATTTGAGAGAGAGAGAGAGAGCACATGCAAGCAAGCAGGGGGAGAGGCAGAGGGAGAGAGAATCTCCAGCAGATTGCCCGCTAACCGTGGAGCCTGACACAGGGCTGGATCCCATGACCCCGAGATCATGACCCGAGCCTAACCGACTGAGCCACCCAGATGCCTTTGTCCTTCCCAATTTTAACTTACTTTTTAAAGTATGCAAGCAATATGTGGGTACATTCACATGGCAAAACATTTAAAATACAAAGAAGAGAAAAGAGCGCGGTCTCAGAATCTGCCTTCCCAGCTTCCCCACCCACTCTCCTGCCCGGAAGCAGCCACCTGTCCGTCTCTTTCCTACCCACGTGCAAGTACGTACATTTACCTAACTGCAACCACACTGGGCCTAGTGTCCTGCAACTTGCTTTTGCCATACACACAGAAGCCAGCAGGGCTTGGGTGCCTGGGTGGCTCTGAAGTTTGAGCATCTGCCTTCAGCTCAGGTCATGATATCAGAGTCCTGGGATCAAGCCCCGCATCAGAATACCTGCTCAGCAGTCCGCTTCTCCCTCTCCCTCTGCTCCCCTGATATTGCTCTCTCGCTCACTCTCTCTCCCTATCTCAAATAAATAAATAAAATAAAATAAAGAACCCAGCAGGGCCTCCACCAGCCTGGCCAATGCCTTTACCCTTTACCAGATTTTTAAAAAGCACTCTCGCACCAAATACGGTATTGGTGCTGGTGCACGGCTGCACCATCTGATCCGTTCTGCCAGGCCGTGTTCCAATGCACGGCGGGAAGCAGCCTCGTTGTGCAGCTGGACACCCACGCTCTCCCCCACGTACACCCTGAACCCCCGGACACCAGGGGCTTGGGCCTCCAGAGTGCACGCTCCATCTCCAGATGAGGGGTCTGTGCCAGATTCACAGCTAGGCAGGAACCGGGGCAGTAGGCGAGCAGGAAGAGGAGGCTCCCAGGGTACATGTGAGACCGGCTTTAACTGCATGCACACGTGTGCACCACAGAGCACAAACATGGTCGCCTGTGCCAGCACTCAGTTTATTTTTTGTAAAGACTTTATCTATTTGAGAGAAAGAGAGAGAGCATGAGTGGAGCAGCAGAGGGAGAGAGAGAAGCAGAAGGCAGACGCTTAACCAACTGAGCCACCCAGGCGCCCCCCCACTTATTTTTTTTTAAGGTTTTATTTATTTTAGAAAGAGAGAGAGCACGAGCACAAGCAAGGGGAGGAGCAGAGGGAGAGGGACAAGCCAACTCCACGCTGACTCCATGCAGAGCGTGGAGCCTGACAAGGGGCTCACTCTCTCAACCCTGAGATCATGACTTGAGCTGAAACCAAGACTCAGACGCCCAAACGACTGAGCCACCCAGGCGCCCTTGCCAGTGCTCTTATGTGAGGACCTGCAAGCTCTCATTTCTCAGTACGTGTCTAAGATGTCAATGAAGCTTCTTTAGCTATGGTTCCTTGTGCAGTGCACAACCTCAACCCCGGTATGCAGCAACCCCAGAGATGGACTTGATTATATGCAACAGCTACATAGCAATCCACGGAACGGCTATATCCTAATTTAGTTAGGTGTTTCCTTTAATGGCTATTTAGGTGGTTTTCCATCTGTCTATTTCTCTGTATCTATCTATCATCCGCCTATCTATCTAACCAGCTAGCTGCCTGTCTATCATTATTACAAGCAATGGTGTCAGAAACCTCTTCACTCAAACTTTTTTCTGTATTTCTATGATCTCAACTACTACAAACACAGTTACCGGCACAGAAGTAGGCCGATTTTAAATTTAAAACTATTGCAGGGGCGCCTGGGTGGCTCAGCTGGTTGTATCCGACTCTTGGTTGATCCACGAGTCGGGCTCAGCAGAACTGCTTAAGAGTCCCTGTCCCTCTGCCCCTACTCTCTCTCTCTCTCCCTAAAATAAAATCTTAAAAAAAAAACCCAAAAAACCAAAAACAAACAAAAAACTATCGCTTTCCGGTATTTTTGAGCCCCAAACTGAATGACTAGGGGTCCCTGATTCACTGTGTCCTTCCCAATATTGAAGTAATTTAAGTATTACTAAAGCAATTTTCTCATTTTGGAGGCAAGACACGGTGTCTCACTGTTGTTTTACTCAGAGTTCCTTCGCTTACTCGCAGGGTGGAACGTGTTTACCACTCTGCTTGCCGAGTACGTTTAGCTTGCTTGTTAATTGTCCTTCCTGGTTTACCTATTGCACAAGACCATCAGATTTCGGCCACGACTGGGTGAGACGGCACAACCACTGTTTACCGAGCGTTTATCTTCGTATCAGACACCGCGTTAAAGCATTTTGCTCAAGTTGGATTACCTGTCATCAACCTAATGAAGAAAATAGGATGATCTCCACTTTATTTTTTTCTAAGATTCTATTTATTTGACAGAGAGAGAGACAGAGAGAGAGAGAGCACAAGCAGGGGGAGGAGCAGAGGGAGAAGGAGAAGCAGGCTCCCCGCTGGGCAGGGAGCCCGATGCAGGACTCGATCCCAGGACCCTGAGATCGTGACCTGAGCCGAAGGCAGATGTTTCACTGACTGAGCCATCCAGGCGCCCCTACTCTCCACTCTAAAGAGAAGGAACGGCAGCTTGGACAACTTGCACAGCTCACCCCGGATAGTGCGTCTGGTTAAGGGAAGGAGCCATCAGCTGAGCCCAGCGCCCATTGTCCCGTGTTCTAACCACGGAGCTGTGTGGTCCTACGTCACAAGGGTCCTTCGTTGCTGCACCGGTCTGTGATTCATTGGCTGGTTCATTCATCAGATGAACATTTATCGAGGAGGAGCACGTATCCATGTGGTACCAGGGCCTGGGGGGGTTGCCAGGTGCTACGGATAAGCGGGACGGCCATAGTGCTGAGTGAAGGCTGTGGTTCAGGCTGATAAGAGCTGGAGGGGAACGCTGTTTCCGGAACCTGGGTGAGGAGCTGACTGCAAGGGGCCACGGTGACAGGAGCTGGGGCCTTTGACAGAAGGGCTAGACCCAAGAATAAGCACCCCCACCTTAGGCTCCTTCTCCCTCCCACCTCCTACCCATTTCCCATAGACCAACCACAACTGGAGGCCAAAGGACAAGGACGCTCGTGGAGGCAGTCCACGTGGGTCAGCCTCGAGGGGCACAGAGTGGGGGAAAACAGGGTGTCCACCCAGCGCCTGTCTCCTTCAGCACCGGTTTCCTGGCAGTGGCTGGGCACCAGCATCCTGCTCACTAAGCGGCCAGCAGTGAGGTCTCTTGGTCCCAGGTCCAGCCAAAGCCCATCACAGCTGCAGGGGAGCCCTTTGCAAACAGGTTCTGATGGGTGTCCGAGGGGCTGGAGAGGTTTGCTTTTTCAATAAAAATTTCATTTTAGAGTACTTTTTGATTTACAGAGAAGGCATGAAGACAGTACGGACAGATCCTATATACTGCACGCCCACTTCCCCTGCAGTGACATCTTATGGTCCACGTGTCCCAATCAGGAACTCAGTACTGACACACACATTATTCCTAACTGCAGCTCATACCCGGCAGATTTCCTCAGTTCCTAATGCCCTTCATCTGTTCCCGAAGCCCACCCTGGTACCACATCTTGTTCAGCTATCATGTGTCCTGTTCCGCACAGTTCCTCCACCTGAGATGGGCTGAAAGTAAAATTCTGGGGGGCGCCTGGCTGGCTCGGTTGATGTCAGCCTTCGGCTCAAGTCATGATCCTGGGGTCCCGGGATCTAGTGCTGCATCAGGCTCCCTGCTCAGCGGGGAGTCTGCTTCTCCCTCTCCTCCCTACTCTGTTCTCTCTCTCAAATAAATAAATAAAATCTTTAAAAAAAAAAAAGTAAAATTCTGAAAATACAAATGAAAGGAGCCTTGTGGAGGAGAGACGAAGCCAACGTGGCCATCACTGTGGGACCTGCACATGAAAAGGGCACCGCTTGCAGGGAAGTTCACCGTCCTAAAGGCTCCGGGATCAGAGAGATGACAAAACAGACATCCACGGTATGGCCTCAGAAGGGGTAAGTGTCCTTATGAGACTATTAGGAAAACAGTAATGAAGGAGAAGTATTTAAATCAATTCGAAGCTATAAAAAAAGAACTGATAAATAAATACAAGGCCATATGCTTTAAAAATGAAAATAAAAACGGATGATCCTTTGGACTCTAGTTCAGGGGCCTAGCCTAGCAATCACCGTTAGAATGAAGAAAAGGGATACACAGGTAGGTTTAGGAGAGTGCTAGGTGCACAGGATGGCTGTCTTGGCCATCACGGTGTTGTCAGGACATCCTGCCTGGATGAGGCCAGTGGGGTGACCCCTGGGGCTTTATGGGGGCAGCACTCCCTATCCCGATGTGGTCACCGTCTTGCATTTCCAAATGCTACTTTTGTTACCGGATTCATTTTTCACAGGCAGACTCACATTAGCCAAGAACGCAAGACTGATGTATAAATCCAGGCACCAACTTATAAATTAAAACTGAGCGATATAACTGAGGCCGGGAAGACAGCCCAATTGTATTAACTCATAACAAAGCAAGTCAGATAAACTGAGCACTGAATAATCAGAATGGCCTCATAAGGAATGTAAACTGGATAAACACATCGATCCTCTAATAAGAACGGCATGGGCAGCGAGGGCAATGGGGATGAAATTCAGCAGCTGAAACGGCCTGTCCCCTGGGCAGTGGGAGGGTGGGCACGGCTAGTGGTTCCAACTGTGACTCTCCTTTGTCTCTGCCTCTGTGGTGCCCAAGCCACCCTGACTTGTGAGTGACACACGCTTGTTTCGATGTCAGTACGTGGGAAAAGGCTATACACACGGATCATGGAAGGCCACTGGCCAGCTGTGTCCTTCTGGCATGGAGTCCATGGACACAGGTCCGTGGTCCTCAGATAGGGCCAAGGAGGTAAGGGCATTTTCTACCCTGAACGAAAAACCAATGCAGTCTTCCAAGGAGAGAGTCTGCGGCCTCCATCAGGCCCTCAGAGAGGCCTACAAAGTGCCACCAGCGACCGTGGGCTGTCCACAGCCCCATGATGGTCCTCAGGCCTGGGCTCTGCAGTTGGAGTCTCACGGCCTAGCGTGGGGAGGCGGCGGGACTCACCGTACATACACTCACACATTTGAAGATCTCGATGAAATAGACCATTTTCAGTAAGAAAAAATGATCCAAAATGATGAAACAGGGAGCAAGACACCCGAGCAGACCCATGAGTCAAGCAGAGACTGAGAAAGCTACCAAGAATCCTGTTGGAAAGCCCGTCTCACACATGAAAATGTGCATTTAGGAGATGTGAGCATCATGGAGAGGACTGGAAGCTGCCAGCAGTCTGACTTTCCGGACTGCCCAGGGGCGAGGCGGTGGGTGTTCCTGCCCCGGATCTCTCCCAGCAGGTGGACCTTGGGCTCCGGGGGAGGAGAGGAGGGCTGGGTGCTCCATCCCCCACCTCCTGGCTGCTGCTGATGGGGGGTGTTTGAAGGCCAGCCCCGTCACTGAGAAGATCCAGCCCCTTCCTGTTTGCACAGGGGAAGAGAAGAGAGCACACGTGGGTAAGACCAGACCGTTGGGACACTGTGGATGCCGAGGGCCAAACAGATGGCAGAGACTCCTGTGCTCGTCCGCTGCACGTTCTGGTTTTCCCCATTTTCTCTCTCGGAAGGTAAGTATCCTTTGCCCGAGCAAGTTGCCTGGAGTCAGCACAGAAGGGAGCATGTGGGAGAACAACCTTTACCCTGGGCAGGACAGGAGTTCAGCACCACTTACTGGAAGACAGTTTGAAACCACGGAAGGACTGGGCTAGGTCATGTAGCACGAGATGAAAATACAAAGTGCAAGAAAAAAATCAGCGTAAGGAAGTCTATTAATCTGCTACTTTACACGACGGGTCAAATATGAAAATGATCTTTGCAATGATCTTCACAGAGGGGAAAACTCAGCCGTAAAGACACACTGCATAGACAAAAACATAGCTACTCCCTTAAGAACATTTTTTTAAAACGGTGTTTATTCCAAAGAAACCAGCATTTGTCAGAAATTAGTTCGTAGTGTCGTCTATTGTCAATATTAATTAATTTGGCGTGGACAGTTCTGGCTGCAAGCAGTAAGACATAAAACAAAAAGTATATAGATTGTAAAGGAAGAGGGAAAATACTGTTTTGATAAAAAAAAAACAAATCAACTGAAAAATTATTAAGGACTATTTTAAAAGATCGGTTAAATGATTAGGTATAAAACGAGGTGCAGAGAATTAAGTAGCAATTATAATATATTATCAATGACCAGTCTGAAAATATAGGAAAAAGTGAAATTTTATCTACAGTATCAACAAAGCATAATATACCCAAGTGAATTATTAGTGAGAAATATTATGATTGTGCGCATTTCTCTTTAATATTTCGCTCAGTTACCTAAAATTAAGGAAACAAAATACATTGAGAGCCTTTTTTAAGCTAAATAAATGAAAAAGGAAACCGTCTTTTCCTCAGCAGACCTCTTGATGGGCCATCCAAATTCTGTGAAGATACACATTTCTCTCCCTGCTCCCCCAAACTGTTTTAAGCATATGGAATCCCAGTTAAAATCCTGGCACGGTATTTCTTGGAAATTGTCAAAGGTATTCCAAAGTTAACCTGGAGGCATGAACAAATCAGAATTTCCAATAAAATTCAGAAGAAAAAGAGCTATAGCAGATGGAAGGACAGACTCCCCTAGACACTAAAACTTCTGAGGCCATGGGGTTCACATACCATGGGTCTTCATTAAAACCAGACATATGGCTGAGGCACAGCTGGGCAAGTGGAAAAGCCCAGATCTAAAATTTACTATGTACAAAAAGTTAGTATATGATAACAGAGGCCTCAAAACCAGGAGGAAGGGGAGGACTGAAACAATCATCAGGGTCCTTGGTTAGGGATTTGGAAATGGATCAGTTTACAAACTGCATCTCATTCCAATATGAAAAAAAAACAGAACAAAACCACCCCGCACTTCAGAAAAACAAGTTTCTGGTTTAATTAGAGAGGAGGGAAACACACGGACTGATACATTTCAATTTCACAGGGTACATTCTACTGCAGGAGTAGGGATGAAGGGTGTGGGAGCACGTAAAGGAGGAGCCCTAACTCTGCCTGTAGGAGTCAAGAAAGCCTTCAGCATGCAGCAGGCGTTTGCAGTGGGTTTTGAGGGATGAGTAGGAGTTTGGTGGGGGGGAGAAGCAGATGGTGCATTCACAAGGGGAAGGTCATAAAAGGGCTGATGAATGAATGTAATGAATGTTAGTAGATGGGCAGAAGCCTGTCCATGGAGTTGAGAGAGCTGCTGGCCTGGGCCAGTTGGAAGAACCCTGGGTGGTTCTTCAAGTGTGGTCCATGGACCCTTGGGGGGTACCTGAAACCCCTTGAGGGGGTCTGTGAGGTCAAAACTGTTTTCACTATAACACTGTCATGATTTGCCTCTTTCTTATGAGAATACAGCGGTGCGGTGCAGAGGCTACAGCATGTGTGATACTGCAACAGAGAGAGTGCAGAAACAAGGTCTGAGCCTTCTGTGGCCTTCTGTGGCCTTCCGCGCACAAATGTAGCATGGCGTCTCCTTACCGACATGTATTCTGGAAAATATGGCTAATTTCCATCAAAAATGTTCTTTAACAGGTAAAAGGGTTGTTACTACTATTTTTAAATGAATTAATGTTTATTTTTAAAACATCTCATTTTTAATTTCTAACGCAGTACATGTGGATAGATGTAACCCACACAGGCAAATGTTCTTTGGGGTCCTCAGTAGTTTTTGAATATGGGAGCATCCTGAGACTAAAACCTTTGGCTTAGACTCTGATGAAAAGCTGTCAGAGGAAGCACTAATGGGAGTCTGTGTGAAGTTTTTCTGAGGGTACTTCCTCCCCTACTGCCCAGAGCCCCAGAGTCTGGTCTGGCCCTGGCAGGGCCCCGCTGAGGTTAGAAGGAGGTGGGCTCTGGGGAGAGTATTGAAAAGGTAGGCTGGCGGGTGGATTAACATGGCCACCAAATCTTTGCAAGTTCCTCACTTTAAAAAATAGGATCTGTTTCCCTACCCCTTGATCTGGGTCAGTCTTGTGACCTTCTGTAACCTTCTGTGATCAGTAGAACACAGCCGAAGTGGCATCCAAGCTCATACCCTTTGTATCTCCCAGACCTCCATGCCTTGAAAGCACATGGAACCAGAGACCCAACTGAGCAGGGGTACAGCTCAACGGTCCCAGGCAGCTTCTCTGCGCCAGAGCACTGACGAGGCCAGCCGCACGGTCATGAGAAAGAGTCAATCCTTGTTGTAAGCCACTTAGTTGGCCATGGTTCTTACAGAGCGACAGGTCTTTCATAGGGTTGGGGACCAATAGGCCAGACTCAAATGCAGAAATTCATATTTTATCTTCTATAAATACTGCCAGGGCTCTCAATGTGGCATGATTCACATTCAGGGCTGACAGTTCTTGGTGGGGGGCTGCCCTGTGCACTGCACGATGCCAGCAGCACCCCTAGTGTCACTGGTGATAGCTGCACAACCCCCCCCCCCCGTTATCACCACCAAAAATGTCTCCAGACATTGCCAAATGTCCCCTGGGGAACAAAATCACCCCTGGTTTAGAGCCATTGTTGTAGGTAGGCATAACTAAGTTCTAAGAACAAAAATCACCTGGGGGCTTATTAAAAATAGATGCCCAGGCTTATCCCCCAGACATTCTGATTGACTGTGTCCAGATCGTGGACCTGCAACCTGAACTTTTAAAGTGCTGTGGGTACTCTTATTGGAGGAGTTTGAGAACTGTGCCAGCAGCAATGGGGAGCCCACATTTGTCTGACCTGCTCAATTTGTGGCTCAGGAAGATCACTCTGGAAGCAGCTGGAGGACCACCTGCGTGGGGAACAGAGGAGCGAAGAGGAGTGCAGGCCTTGCTTAGATTCAGGTGAGAAATAATAAGGGGGTGTACAGGGCAGTGTGGGGGGGTATATTTCAGAGATATTTCTAAGGCAGAATCAGTTAAATTTGTGACTAATTGGATGTTAGAGAAGGGAGGACTTAAGAAAAGGATAAGACAAAACTAAAAACTTCCAGGCTTCAAATGATACCAGCAAGCAAGTGAAAAGAGGACCCACAAATGAGAGAAAATATTTGCAAATTATATATCTGATAAGAGACTTGTGTTCAGAATAGTAAAGGACTCTTACAACCCAAAATTAAAAAGACAAATAACCCAATTTAAAAATGAGCAGAGGATTTGAATAGAGGTTTTTCCAAAGAAAATCCACAGAGGGTCAATGAGCACATGAAAAGAGGCTCAACATCATTAGCCATCAGGGAAATGCAAATCCCAACCATGAGATTCCACTTCCTTCTCACTAGGGTGGGCCATCACCCCAACTAAGACAGCCCTTCACAGGTATTGCCCGGGTGTGGAGAAACTGAACACTCACTCCTTGCTGGTGGGAATGTAAAATAGCGAATCCCCTTTGGAAAGGCCATCTGGCAGTTCCTCAAGTGACAAATAGAAGCACCCCATGGCCCAGCAGTTCCACTCCTAAGTATGTACCCAAGAGAAGCGAAAATGTATGCGCCCACAAACTCCCGTAGACAAATGTTCACAGCAGTGTCCACCCAGCTCACCTGCCTCCAGCCCACCGCTTCACCGTTCTCAGTCTGGAAGGCTCTTCTCCCAGTTATTCATTGGACTATACCCTCACCTCTTACAATTCTGTTCAGACCTTACCTTCCCAGCCATGCCTACGCTGACCACTGTGTTGAACACTGCAACCTGCCACCCCCCCATCCTCCATCCTGGCCTGCATTTTCTTGTCTATACTTCTTACCAGCTTCTAAGTCACAGCACAAATACTTACTCTGTGTTTTGACCATTAGAATGAAAAATCGATGAAGGCAGGCGTCTTTGTTTTGTTCACTGGTGTTTCCCACACCAACAGAAAATTGAGACCCAGGGAGGCTGTGAGTATCCCTCATTGTCCCTGAGCCAAAAATGCGTCTGACCAGGGATGTGAACTGTGGCCAAAATCCTAAAATCTTTCCATGTAGTTCTACTATTCAGTGACAAGAGGGCAGTGAACAGTTGAGAGAACCCCAGGCTGCAAAATTATTCCTGGTACCAGCAGAACCCACCAACTTGTTAAAATCCACCATTTCCTTCCCTTCCTACGGTTCTTTTCGTTCTATAAAGGACTTCCCATTTCCCACAAATCAAAGTCAAATACTCAATTTGGCTTTTAAGACTTACTACTTGACCCTAAAACATTTTCTAGTCTCCAATATAACCTGGTCTCCATTATCAGAGATGAGATCCTTGGGCAAAACCCCCTTCTCTTGGGTTAATCTACCTTTTGTGTGTCTGTGTTTAAATTTGGATGACTGTTAAAAACACCCTTTAAGTACCTTTCCGCCCTGCACAAGTTCCCTCCAGTTTGGGACTGCCCCCCTCCTATTGCTGATACCAGGTTCAACTTTACACTAGACATTTGTCACCTCGCCCTGAAGCCCTGTCTGTCACCTCACAACACATCAGACTGTTCTTCAAACCCGAATTCTACCTTCCAGCCTCTTAGGAGAGCAGGGAAATGCTGCGTTCCATCCCAGCATGGCCAAGCCTATGCACTCTCCATTGCCAAAACCCAATGCCACCTCTTCCTTGAAGACTCCCTTCTGACCTATACCTTTTTAGTGGTTAGCCGCTTCTTATCCCCAATGCTTATCTGCAAAAGACCTATCCTTTACAGTGCCAGTCCCCCCAAAATCCCTCTCTCCAAAGTGAAACCCGACTGGGGTGAGGACAGGGAGACACTCACTTCAAGCTTAAAATGTAAAGGGGCACCAAAAAGCTCAGTAATCAAGATAAAGAAGATCCTGATACTATATTTTTTGAACATCAAAATAAATATAAAAACTTCACGGTGAATAAAACATCAGATCTAAAAACAGGACCTTCGAGTTAAGGTCCGCTCCTACCTGTCGGCCCCACCCTTTCTCAAGGTATCACAGATGTCCTCGATCTCGGGCCTCCTGCTTGTGCTGCACGTGAGCCCGAACGCTGAGTCGCTCTGGGGCTGAGGTTCCCGCCGGCGCTCGCCCCCCCAACGCTGGGGGGGCCGCCCGCACCGCTCTGCTGGACCGGGGTCTCAGGAGGGCGCCAGTGGCACAGTACGTCCGCGCGCGTGGCACTGTGAGCGTGGCACCGTGTTCACGCGCTGCCCTGGGCACGCCAGGGCTTGGGTCCCGGTGGCGCGGCGCCCCCGAGCTCGGACCCTGCTCTCGCCAGGCTGGGGGCACGGGGTCGCACGTGGGGCCGGCTCGGAGTTCCCTTGTGCAAGAGGACGGGTGGAACACACGCTTTCGGGCGCCGCAGTCCGGGGCAGGAGCTCGCCGCGCCCAGCGAGGGAGCGGAGGGGCCCACACCGACCGCCACACAACACGAGCACCGCCACCAGACGCCCCCGGCCCGCGCGCCAGCACCCGCGCGAGTCNGGGCGGTGAGGGCCGCCGCCAGGTGAGCAGCGCGGCCGGGGCCGGGGAACCGAGGGGGTCGAGGGGGCCGGAGCCGCTCCCTTCCCCCACCGGCTGAGGCGCGGCCGAGGCGCTCCCGGACCCGCGAGCGGAAGCCAGACGGCGGGCGGGCAAGGCGGGCCGGGGGCTGCGCGCGCGGACCCCCGCCCCTGCTCCGAGCAGTTGGCGGTCGGGGGGGCAGGGGGAGTGGGCCTCCACCTGCTGCGCCCGCGGCCCCGGCTGGGGGCGGTCGCTTCTGTCACCGCGCGTTCCTGCGGCTCGGGTGTGTGTGGGGGCGGGGGTCCCGAGCGCCCCCACATCCCCTCCCCTGCAGCCTCTCCTCCGGGTGTGTGGGGGGGGCGGAGGTCTCGAGCGCCCCCAGACCGCCTCCCCTGCATCCGCCCCTCCCGGTGTGGGGGTGGGGGCGGAGGTCCCGGGCCGGGGCGCCCCGGGACCCCGGTGCGCGCTGAAAGTTGTGGGGCCGTCGGAGCCCGCACTATGTCCTGGCCCTGAGCCTGGAGCGAGGGTTCCTGTGGGAGTTTCCTTTTCCCGACTGAGCTACGTTGACCTCCGAGGTTAGCCCGGGGCTAATTACCTGCCTGTGATTCACGGGCCAGAGCTTCAGGGGGAAAATGCTCTTTTTCTGCAAAAGACGCACTCTTAAACGTTTATGCAACAGGTTGCCTCTCCACTCTGCTGCTAGCACGTTTTACAATATAATCCGGGCCAGCAGGGGTGCCAGGGGCGGAGGAGGAGGGTGTGGGAGCCTGAGGGGGTAGTGACCATTTCCTGGGAGTTGACCCTCTCTGTAGGGGCAGTTCAGCGTGCGGCAAACTTCCATAAAGCCGCCTTTTCTAAAGCGGAGGAGTATTGAAAAAGTATGAAGATGCGGTGTGAAGGGAAAAATCGCTGACTGCTCGCTCCCACACCGAGAGTTGGAGCCGTCCCCGAACTGGCATCTGCTCGCCAGGGTCTTATCTGTTCTGTGCCCCGGCCTCCTCACCTGGCAAATCAGTTCCGTCCGGTTTCGTATTTATCATGTCCTTGCCTTTAAAAAAAAAAAAAAATACAGTTTCATCACATGCGTTTGTATGTTCAAACAACGTGCTGTTTGGAGGGCTCTTCTTTCGAGCTTGGTGGAAACAACCAGGACCGTGGATGACTTTGTGGCCGTGCAGCGCTGTGTTCATCCTCCATGACTCGTGGGCTCTTAAAACTCAAGGCTTTCAGCAGCTGGGCCCCATGAACAGTGCTTGTTTCCTGCTCCCGGGGCACGCCTGCAAGGGTTCCTCGGGATCAAATAGTGTCGATTGCAGGAGACAGTGTGGGGCGTCCAGGGAAGATTCAGAGCCACCATGATTGGTTCATAGTTTCTGAACGTTTGCAAGAAACCCAGATTCCTGTCAATGTGTATGTATCATGAGTCTTTTCCTTTGAAATCACTCTGGGAGAAGTCAGGCACTAGTTGCTATCTACTTTTTTAATGCAGAAGTAAATATAAGTACAAAAAACAAATAACTCAGTCTTTTTGTGCCAGCCCCCCTTTCTGTCATCTCTGGCAGATTACCTAAAACTTCTCTTCTTCCTTACTGAACTATGGTCAGAGAAACCTGCCCTAGATCTATCCTTCCAGCTTTGCAGACTTTGGTTAAGGGAAGCTGGTATCAAATGGCAGAGCCTTTAAGGAAAAGCATTAGGGCCAAGGTGCTCTTCTGTGGGATGACATGAGGAGTGTCCTGGACATTTTTGGAGGAAGGTGTGTTGCGGGTTTTAGGATATGCTCACCACACATTTAAGTACTTTTTAGTTCCTTAGCCTCAGATTTGTGAATGCCCCAAGAGGTGGGCTTCTAGGGCGATGTGCTATTTACCATGCTAACAGCAATGCACTGACAAAGTGGGAAACAGTATTAATTTCTGGAAAGTGGTGTGTGTAAGTAATGGGAGTTTATAGATAGCTTCAAATAACTTGTTTTTAAAGGTGCAGGAGTAGAGATGCTTTGTTGTTGTAACCAGCAAGGGTAGCTTACAGACACATATCAGGGTGCTTTTTTTGGTAGAGCTGTTTTATTTATCCTGCTTAAAAGTTTTTAAAAAGCCTCATTTTTGTATTAAGGGCAGTGTGTTTTTGGTGTTTTTCCCCCCACACTCGGAAGGAATAGAAAGTTACAAAGGTTAAATAACCATTGTTAAAGTTTTGGCAGGTACACCCCCAGTCTTTCTGTTTGTGTATATTCTAAACAATTGGAAGTGGGATTCTGAACAATACTAGGTTGCCCTTACCTTCAGAGCTTATCCCAAATATGATCCATCTCAACACTTCGTTGTACTAAGGGCGGTAATAGTAGTCATCTAACTGGTATCCCTGCTTCAGCTCTTGCTCTCCTGCAGTCTGCGTGCCGTTCCTATGCGGAAACAATCATTTAACACCCTCCAATGACTTTACTATACACAAACTAAAACTAAAACTTTTTATTCTGGCACCTGTACCCCAGACCAGCAATGTCCAATGGAAATATAATGGGAGCCACGTAAGTAATTTAAAATTTTCTAATAGCCAGGGGCGCCTGGATGGCTCAATCAGGTAAGCATCTGACTCTTGATTTTGGCTCAGGTTATGATCTCGTGGTTGTGAGATTGAGCTCCATATAATGCTCCATGCTCAGCGGGAAGTCGGCTTGAGAGTTTCTCTCCCCCCTCCCCAGCTCTCAAATAAATAAATAGAATCTTTAAAACTTACTGATAGCCACATTAAAAAAAGGAAGAGAGAAACCGGTGAGATATATTTTACTTAACCCAAGATACTATGATTTCAGTAAATGATTAGCATAAGGAATTATTAATGGGATGTTTTACTTAACTTTTTTCAGACTTGTCTTCAAAATCCAGTGTATATTTTCCACTTACAGTGCATCAGCGACTGGCCTTGTTTCAAGTGCCAAGTAGCCAGCCACACATGACTTGTGGCTGTGAGTTGGATGGTGCCGTTCTAGACCGTCCAGCCTTGCCAGCTTTCCCCCTGACTCAGGCACCTCCAGCTATACTGGTCTTTTTGGGATTCTTGAGCATGCCACGCTTATTTCTTTAAAATTGTTGTGTTTTTCTGCCTGGCACATTCAATCTTATGTCTGCTCAAATGTCACTGCTTCAGAGATGCCTTCACAGACCAAGTTCCCTGACCTGTGACTCCACTTCATTTCGTTACGGAATCTGCCATCCGAAGTGCTTTATTTGCTTATTGTCTCTCACTTGACAGCAGAAGTGAAATCCACATACATAGGATTCTGTAAGGGTACATAGCATTTCATCTTACTGTAATTAGTCACCTTCATGTGTGACTTGTTGCTTCATCCTTTTGTCACTATTAGAGTGTGGTGAAGAGCTAAGTTTTTCTACATATTTCTCATTTCTTTGGGATTCAGTCTGTCTTATAGTGACAGTGACTGAGTCAAAGCATACGAACATTTTTTTGTCTTTTTATAAATACTGTCAGATCTTTTAAAAAAATTTAACATAAAGTTGACCAAACCAGTATAAAGTTTGACCAAAAGTGTGAGAGAATACACATTTCCTCCATATCTTTGCCAAACCTTGAATATTTTCTTTCCTGCCTTCCCTTTTCATAGGACTGATCATATATTTCTTAGATTAATTATGACGACGAGTGGAGAAATGGGTATTGTATCTTCTAATTTGTCTTTTGCTCAGTTGGGGCAGTGTCCTATATTTGCAGTGCCTTTTTTATTCTTTTATATATTTAGGATAGCAGTCTTTTGTCACATCCTGCAGATATTTTCCCTGGCTTGCTATTTGCTTAGGGTGTTGTTGTTGTTGTTTTTACTTGAAAGAGTATTTACCTTTTAAGAAATTTAGGTTAATACTTCCTTTCTATGGCTCCTACTTTACTTTCATATTTAATGGGCTCTCCTGCCCAGATAACTGTTTTCTTCTAGTTCTTTTACGGTTTCGTTTTCACATCTCTCTCTCTCTGTTCTGGGATTTGTTTTGACATCATACGTGAAGTGAAATAACTTTCTTTATTTTTCCTTAATAATCAGTTATTTTAGTCCCATTAACAAAAATCTTGTTCTTGTTGCCTTGAAATAAAGCTACCTTTATTATATACTAAAAGAATATGTATATATACTGGGTTCTTTTTTTTTTTTTAAGATTTTATTTATTTATTTGACAGAGATAGAGACAGCCAGCAAGAGAGGGAACACAAGCAGGGGGAGAGGGAGAGGAAGAAGCAGGCTCCTAGCAGAGGAGCCTGACGTGGGGCTCGATCCCATAACGCCGGGATCACGCCCTGAGCCGAAGGCAGATGCTCAACGACTGAGCCACCCAGGAGCCCCTATACTGGGTTCTTTTTAGCTTTTATTCAGTATTCATGATTTGATACTAGTACACATTGTTTTAGTAATTGGGAGTAATATGTTTTCATTTTGTTACTGTAAGTCTCCCTCCCTTTTCCTGGCCAAATTTTTGGCTGTTGCTTCTTGAGTTTTTTAGTTGATTCCTTAGGGTCTGCAGGTTGTTTTTGGATTTTGAATTTTTAAATTAAAAAACTCTATTTCTACAGCCAATGTTTTATGTTGTATAATAAAAAATTTTGGTGCCATTATGTTCTGCTTTGCGTGTAGTTTTAGCTATGTTCTTTAAAGGTTGACATGTAAAAATATCTGTATTTATTTACTTGTCCCTCATTGCTGCTGTTGCTCCTTGCTGCCTGGACTTTGTGCCCAGTGCTGAGGTGAACTCACAGGGCCTTTGCTTTCACCGAGTTCAGAGTCTGGGAAAGCTATGCTATTAACAAACCAAAGAATACAGAGTTTTCAGATGTTGACAAGTGCTAGGAAGGAAAGAAATATGGTGCGCCAATAGAGATTGGAACATGCTAAGTGGATGTCCTGAGAATGCCTCTGTGAGGATTTAACATTTAAAAACTTAATGGTGGAACCAAGGTTTGTTTGGGGAGTTATCTTTAAGTTTCCTGGATTTGTCAGAACATTAAAAATAAACATAAAAATAATAATGCACACATAATTTCTTTTGGAAATTTTTTTTGTAAAAATTGCCTTGTAAACAGTTTTGAGCCCGAAGCTTGTCCTATAGAAAATTTGGAACTGTGATTTTGAGTTCTAAGATCAAGAAAGAGCTGGGGGAAGTTTTTCAAGCAAGGGAACTGCTAGCACAAAAAGGACAGAAGAGCTTGGCTTGATTTAGGATTTGACAGAAGAGTGGAATGACTAGGGTTCACCAAGTGAGCAGTGTGGGTGCAGCAAGACTTCTTGGGAAGACTTACATTATTTCCAAGAGATAGGGCTGCTTCCACTTTTCTGCCTTCCTACCCTGTTTGGATTCTGTGACCCAAATCAGTCTCCTACAAATAATTTAAGCTGATTTCACCCCTTGGTACTTTCCTTCATTATTTCTACTGAATTTTCCAGTTTTTCTCCACTCAAGACCTTTGCATATGCTGTGCCCTTTTGCTTAATTGTGATTTCCTTGAAGAATCCTTCCTTAATGCTGGCAAAAGAGGTTAAGCCCTCTGTTGGCTGTATTTACTCATTTCATATTGGACATTTCTTCTGTAAACACTTGTAATAACTGCAATTCATTGAGTGTATGTGATTTGTTTTAGTGTCTGTTTCTTTCGCTAGAGCTGTTATTTCCAAGCTGGTAGAGAGCCACTTGTGGCTATTTAAATCCATTACAATTAAGTAATACTAAAAATTCTGTTCCTCAGTCATACTAGTACATGCCAGTTGCTCAGTAGCCACATGTGGCTAATGGCTATTGTACTGGACAGCAGAGATATAAATGTAAGTAGCCACTGGCTGTTGAAATATCACAAGTCTGAATGATTCCATAAGCACGAAGTATGAACTGGATTTTTACTACAAAAAAAAAAAAAGAGAAAATCTCAATTTAAAAATGATTACATA
Organism: Ailuropoda melanoleuca; assembly: GCF_002007445.2. Taxonomy (NCBI): domain Eukaryota; kingdom Metazoa; phylum Chordata; class Mammalia; order Carnivora; family Ursidae; genus Ailuropoda; species Ailuropoda melanoleuca. Next base: position 1,285,616 of record NC_048226.1, read on the forward strand.
TTGAAGTAACGCTATTTTATGTGATTTGTGTTAAGTAAATACGTTACTACAATTAATTTAACTATTTTAATGTTGTAATGTGGCTACAAGAACACTGAAAATTACCCGTGGTTCCCATGACATTGCTGTGGGACAACAGTGGTCTGACTCTAGACCCGAAGTCTCCACAGTGGGCGGGACAGTGTGCCAGGAGGTCCACAGCCCCTAGTGGTACCCGGCATGCAGTAGGTGTTCTGAACCTTTGATGAGTTCATAAAATTTTCTGTTAACTTTGAACATTACTGTGTGGTCATCAGAGGATGTTACCTGTTCAGCTTGTGCTTTTCAAAATTGTTCATTTTCTGTGACTATAATTTTTTTTTAAAGATTTTATTTATTCATTTGACAGAGATAGAGACAGCCAGCGAGAGAGGGAACACAAGCAGGAGGAGTGGGAGAGGAAGAAGCAGGCTCCCAGCAGAGGAGCCTGATGTGGGGCTTGATCCTGGGACTCCGGGATCATGCCCTGAGCCGAAGGCAGACGCTCAACGACTGAGCCACCCAGGCGCCCCTGTGACTATAATTTTTAAAAATTTTCCATTACTGTTGAAAAAAGCAGCTTTTCTTTTGATAGCTATATAAAAATTAATTTTATTAAATAATTAGAGTGGATCATTTATTTTTTCATCTTTTATTTTTTTCTAGCTTAAGCTGCTAAGGAGAGAGGAGGGAACTTAGCTGATCTGTTTTCCATCACTTTACTGTGTCTCCCAGTTTACTTAGATTGGCAGTGTTATGTTACTTGGCACATGAAAATTTATGGCTATTAAATCTTAATAAATGAGTATTGGGAAAGCTTTTTCCTTATACTTTGGTCTCGATATTGTGATTCCTGTTCCTTTTCAGTTTACATTTGTTGGTGACCTTGTTTATCCCTGTAGACTTAAAACAATTTATTGTCTTACAGAAAGATACCTCAGCTTGGTTTACGCTTTCCTATCTGTTTGTTTCCCTGATGTTTCCTTTGTGTGTAGTATTTTGCCGATTGGGCCATTACCCTTCCCTCTTGCTCCTGCTGCTCCCCTTGTGTTGTTTTCCCTTAATGAATTAGCGGGCAGCAGGAGTTGCAAACTCAAATACATGCCTCACTTTTGTAAGCAATGTGTATTTGTCAGGGAAATATTTTTCTAAATTTGTTTTTCTCTATTATATAGGGATTTTGAGACCACATCTTTAGTGATGTGCTCCATCAATGTCAGCCTGGGCCTTTAATCGGTTATTGCGTAAACCCACCTGTTAGCACTCAGGGATGATGCCAAGGATTAATTTCTGTTGTATGAAGAATAGTTTGAGTTGTTCTCAGTCCTTTAAAATTCTGAGGAAGCTTTCACCCTGTTCTGTACCTACTGAAAGTTAATCCTAATAGTCTAGGTACTTACTCCTCATAGAGGGTCTTTTTAAAGTGAGATGAGGGGCGCCTGGGTGGCACAGCGGTTAAGCGTCTGCCTTTGGCTCAGGGCGTGATCCCGGCGTTATGGGATCGAGCCCCACATCAGGCTCCTCCGCTATGAGCCTGCTTCTTCCTCTCCCACTCCCCCTGCTTGTGTTCCTCTCTCGCTGGCTGTCTCTATCTCTGTCAAATAAATAAATAAAATCTTTAAAAAAATAAAAATAAAGTGAGATGAGACCAAGTTGTTCTGGCTTGTTATCTCCTACATTGTTAGTTGATAGTTTTAGGAAGGCTTCTGAGCTCCTCCCCCGCCAAGAATACACAGTGTGTCCTTTGAATACTTGATGTTCAAAAAGTGGTATTGTCACATGCAATCAGGGAACCTTGGAACTTTTGCAGGCTTCTTGTTCCTATGAAGCAATATTGTTTTCAAATAATCTCGGTTGTGGTGTTACTTTCCTTTTATTTATTTTTGCTGTTTTCTTCTCCTACTTATTTAGAAGTGAAATAAAATCCCCTTATTTTTAACCTGTGAACCACCTAAAATGATATTTATCACCATGAAGTTCTTTCAGGTAGGTCCTAGAGATCTTTGAACAATCTGGTACAACCACATCTGTATTTCTTTTTTTGGTTATAGGTTGAGAATGGTCCTGGTGTTATTTTAGTGTATGCAGTATGCGTCTGTTATCCAAATGATTAACTCTGAAGTGAAAAATTGATGTCAGAACAAAGGTTTTTTGGTTCCTGTAACTGTCTACTAATTTTATGCTTTCCACAGTTTAAGATTTAAATGTTTGCCATCTCTTTTTCTCTAGTCCTGTCAAATTTGGGCCGTCTTAACCCTTTTCCCCCCAAGTTTTATGCTACAGCTCGAATATGTATTCCTTCTGTTGTCTGCTCCCATACCCTTCTGCTTCCCGTGTTGTTTTGTGACATTGTCCACGCAGTGGGAAGAAGACCTGAGCTTGACTCGTGAACTACTGGGCATTCAGAGCAGTGAATCCTCGCAAAGCATCTGGGACTAGGCCTCTGTGAATTGGCTCTTTCAATTTGTCCACTTAAAAGGCATAATAGATGATGCAGCTGTTTGGGCTTCTGCAGGGCATTACTCCATATTCATGTCTAGTTGCAATTATGTGAATTTTCAGTTTCGTACAAGACTTCTCTTTGTATTCAAAACAAGTTTGTTGGCTTTGTGTTGTTCTAATATATGGATTTTCTTTCAGAGAAAATGCTTGCAAGATTTTGAACTTCGAAAACTACATTTAATTTTTAAAAATTTTATATAACTTACTGAAGGTATTTTTGAGAAGAATCCACTTTAATTTGCATTACTTTTTTGGATTTATTTTTATAAATCAGTTAAAATTTTGGTAGAGGTGAAAATTAGACTTTACTGAATAAGTTAAATGCCATTTAGTCAAGTCAGGTAATGGTTAATGTCAGAGTAATAAATAGTTGATGGGCCAAGCTATTAAAACATAAGCAGGTCTAATTAAAATAAACATAGTAAAATACAGCAAACTTAGTAATGTGTAAAGTCACTGTTTAAAATCAGAGTGCTTGTGTGGGATGTCTTTTCTCCACAGGTGACATTTACTGTGGCTCAGTTTCTCAGAGGAGTCTCCCTGCCTTTGGCTGCACCCCGGGGTGCTCACACCCCTTAAATTAATGAATGCTGAAGGAGGCTGCCAGATCCTGCCTACCCTTGTTTAAAAAGCAGCAGTAATGTAAAGATAAAACAACTACAGTCATCCTGAACTTCACCCAGCACATGCGCTCAGGCTCAGCGCAGGTTGCCTTTCCCTTTTGTAGATGTCCGTTTGCAGTGGCTGCGCACTCAACGGAGGAGAACACATCAGACCTGTAGATGTTTGTGCACTTCTAAGTAGGAATCGGAGTTTGAGGGCCCCCAAGTTTTTACCCTGCGATGATGCTGAAGGCAGAGTAGCAGTAACTTTGATGGCGCAGAAAAGTGTTTTTTATTCAGTGTTTCAGGGCTATCTATTTTCCATGACTTAAATGATCCTATTTTTAAGTCTTAGAGAAAATACTGGTTTTGTTCAGTTTGGCAAAATTCTGCAGTGGATTTTCTGTTGCCACTTGAAAAATTCCAGACAACATGTGAACTCTGTTGAAAAGGGAGTGGGTCTTTACAAAGCTTCGCTTTACCTTCATGGCTGTGTAGACCCTAAAATGTAGGCCAAGCGCGCGGTGTTTTGAACGGTTGGTCCCAGAACTGCAGGTGAGCGCGGCGGCTGTCAGACTTTGGTCTTGGCGCCTCGCCTACTGCGTCTTTACGCAGACAAAAGAGTGAGCAAACACTCTGCCCTGGGAAACCGAAAGACTGCCTACTGTCTCTTTAAGAAAGCAGCTTATCAGGGGGTTTCGGCGGGTACGACCTAACCTGCTAGCGAGGAAAAGTTCTTTAAAATAATGGATGTCAGCCGCGTCCAATCACAGCGGCCAGCCTCCCGTGCGGGGCGGGGAGTGTTCCCGGCGGCCAGTAGACGTGTGGGGGGCCGGACTTGTCGTTCATGCTTGGTTGCAGTGGAGCACAGCTTCAAGTGAAGTTAATCTGAGGGGAAGCAAACAGAAAATTGTGGAGGTTTTGGTGGTAGGATTTTTGTTCCGATCTTCTAATAACCCTTTATTTTACACTTTTGCTCCTTTATGCTTCTGTGTGTGCTAGGTTCTGTCATTGTGCTATTTTCTGATGCAAACCGAACATTAACATTAAGCAGGGAAGCAGAACAAAAGGGCTGTTTGGACAGGAAATAGGTGTTGAGAGGATCAAACTTGACTTTGTTCGTCAAGATCTCTAGTTGAGAACCCGAGTATGTTTAGAGGCGGCGGGGGCCGGGGTCCTCTCCAGCGACGGGCTTCCTCGCCGTCACACCTGGAGGGGGTCCTGCCCCTGAACTCAGCGGGTTGTTCAGTCCGTGGGAGGGCGGCGGGGGCTCCGGCGCGAGTGCGGTCAGGGGTCGGCGCCGCCGGGACTTTCCCTCCCACTCCTAGGACGCCCCCTCCCCCCTACAGTGTGCCCCGGACTCACCCCAGCACCCCCACACACACAGTGTGCCCCGGACTCACCCCAGCACACCCCCCCCACAGTGTGCCCCGGACTCACCCCCAGCACCTCCCTCAACTACGGCGTGCTCTGGACGGGGCAGCGGGCTGGCATCCTTAGGAGCTTGTTGACTTCATTCTGTGCAGCACAAGGTAAAAGTGCTCGCTCCTTCATTCAGACTCCATCCGTTTCAGTCGTGGACCCAAGAAACACCCTCAACAAGAGCGGGGAATGGGTGCAGAGCTGTAGGTGGGCTGTCAACACTTTTTGAAAACTATCTCTGAATCTACTGACATTTCTTACTTACGAAGTAATTATAGTATGCTTCACTACCAGAGTGTTCTTTAGAGACTGTTTTCTTCATAGTGTTGCTCTTTGATATCCTAGAAGTGAGGGTGTAAGAGTTCATCTGAATAATCGGCCCAGGTGCCTGCTAAGTATTTCAGCCGATGCAGCTGTATTTGCTGTGCTGCCCCTTCCAGTTCGTGCAGAGGTTTTTAAATGTATGCTTTTCCGTTCTGTTGCTTAAACAATACTATAATAATAGTAATAATAATAATAATATCGGGAAAAGTCACTGTATACCCGTAAGAACGTCACTGTGTGGTGCTCTTATTTTTTTCCCTCTTCTGTACCTTACCAAATTCTTGTATTTTTCCCGTAATTGTAAATAAGCGAAGTTTTATATTTTTCTTTCACTGAACTGTGTCATCTGTTAAAATTGTTTTAATTTTAGTTGTATAATTCTCTTAAGTTGGTAGGACCTTAATTGACCTAGTCTTGCCTGTGTCACATTTCGATTGTTCCTAATTTTTCACCATTTTAAATAGCATTGCGTTCAACAGACTTCTGTGTGTACATTTAAAAATATTTTTTCTTTTTTTCCCAAGATTTTTCTTCTGGAAAAATTCCCTGAGTGGGCTTACCTAGATCAAAGGATATGAGCACTTCAGTAGCCAAATTGCTTTTTAGAACGGTTACACCGGTTTATATTGCCACCAGCAGGATGTGCTTCAAAATTTCTCTAATGGGTAGCCCCTTAAATCTTCTATTAAAGTGTGCCTCTGAAGCTCTCTGATTGGGTGATTAGTTTTTGCCTAAACTAATAACCTATTTTAAATCCCATTTTCCAAGATGTAGATGAATATAAAGTCATTTTCTGGACATTAAAACGAGCTGAAGGAAATTGGAAAAATTTTTACCTGCTTAAGTGAGCGATTATATCTTCATTGGGTATTTTACTTATTATACGTTTTGGTGTCTATAAGTACCGGGCTTAATGTTTTACATCAGCCTTGCTCTTCAGACCAGACTTTCTAGTACATGCTGCTTCTAGTAAGCACGTATTGGAAGAAATACTTTCTTACAAATCATCTGTCAGAAACGTTTTTAGAGAGGGGCTGCAGTAGTGTCACTAAACATCACTTGCCTCTGAACAGTGTGGACAGCCTTTGTCATTGTGCATCTCTGGATTTTTTATGTGGTGGAGAAACAGAATTAATATGTGTAGATCTACAGTTTAAAATGGTCTGTCAGCACCTTTCCAGAATTTCATAGGTTTTCAATTAAATGTGAGAAGATGACTCTGCCCTCGCAGAGCAGTACTAGAGACTTGCTGTTTTTGTCTGTCTTTAAGAGCGCTCTTTGTTTGGCAATGACTGCTGATCATGTGGTCCTAACAGCTAATGTGTTCAATGGGCTAGGCCGTAACTGCACAGGTTATGAACTTGTTAACTAATGTGCCAGAATAAACTTAAAAAGTTGCCTTAAAGCAAAATTCAGGACAATTAAAGATACTAATGTAATTGATGAATGGGAGGCAGTGGTAAATGGTAGGCGAAGCTCTAACTCACTGATGCCGCAGTAGGTGAGCACAGCTGCAGTTTAATTTAACTTATTTTCTGTGAGTTTTTTCTTCAATTTCTGATAACATCATGTCTCCAGCTTCAAGAGCTAATGTTGTTTTGCTGCTCATTGTGTTTGTTTCAGGGGAAAGCTTTTTTAAATGTCTGTTTTGTTTGCCAACAGGTGAAGAGTTGAGTTTTCTAGACACTTGGGTTTTTCTTAACATTTGGAATGGAGGAGAAGGACTTAAAACTCATCAGTTGTAATTAGTGAGGTAGTTACCATGAAACACATTTTCCACGCATTTAAATTTTGTGGCTGTATCAGAACTTACACAGATAAATTCTTCATTCATGAGTAGGACAATTGTTTGGGTTTCACTTGATTATTTACAATTTGTGTTGGTGCTTAAATATTTATATCACAATCTTTCCTTTGTTCTGAATTTGAGAAAATGTATTTAATTTTTTTTTCAATCTTAGTAGACTGGTCTTGTTGCTAAAATAGAGATGAAGATAATTGTAAATGTAACGATTTTAACTACAGTCTTTTTTGCAGGTTTAGCTATGGATCACATTTGAAAGGGGGACCTGCTCTCCTGGGGCTCTGGGAATGCCAGCACTTAGAGAGAGTTTCTGTGATGTGAGAGTCTCTGCTGTGTCTACTGTACTACTCTGCGGTTGACAGTACCCTGGAGTAGCAGCCTTTCGGTATATAGGTTTTATTCAGAGTAGAAGCCAGTTCTCTAGAGGGAGAAGACAATGCTTTAAATGAGCTAATATTGAGGCAAGGTGAGAATAGTGATAGCTCTGTTTTATTCATTAAGGATTAGAAAAAAGTGATCTAAGAGGGAATATTAAATTCATTCAGAGCTTCTATTGTTAGTCTCCATTCAAGGGGAATACAGTGATTTTTTTTTCCTCTAATGACATAGGTAAAACTTTAATGGTCAGTAAGTTGGCAAAACTGGAGAGAACCTAGAACCAGTGGCTTAGTATTTACAAGGTCTCTGTTCTGTGTAATAGAGGAGGGACTTTGCAGTTTAGCAGTGTTTTTCATGTGTGGCTTCTTTATAAAAAGTAGGTAAGTGTTTTAGGAAGTAAGTTTTCTTGGTAACTTTTAGGAAGTGCTTGTTTATTAACTGATGTCTGGGAACCTGTTTGGCTCCAATCTAATTTATCGTGTTTGGATGTCGTTAGAAAAAATAAACTTGAAAATTTTTTTTTTGGTAAAAGGGAGCAGATCCATCTATCTCTCTTTATACCTTTTACATTTTCTCCCCAATATAACCACCTTCCTCCCCCACCAACAGACTTTGTTGGGTATGTACTTGATTTCTCAGTAAAATTTAGCACTGTTAACTACTTTTTCTTTCTTGAAACTCTTCCCATGAGTTTGATGATATTGCTTTGGCTTCTTCTTGTGATCTCTGTCCTTTGCAAGTGTTTCCTCTTTATAACCATAAAGTGTTGAAATTTCATAGGATTTTGACCCTGGCATTCTTCTCAGGCTATCCTTCTTGGGTGATCTCTGGGACCACATCAACAGTTAACTGCCTCTACATAGTAATGGTTCTAAGATCTGTATCTTAAATCCAGATTTTTTGGTTGCACTTGAACCATGTCCATCCAGCTCACAAAGGTCTGTCTTCCATACCTATGTGAGACTCAGTAAGGCTAAATTTTAACTGCCTTTTGTCACCCTCCCAGCAGTATCCTACAATCCTTTCTTCCCTCCTGTTCCACAAGATGGGTGGTATGCAAACCCTGGGTTTTGTTCTGATTCTTCCTTCTTCATACCCGTGAGCCTCAACTTCCTAACAATTCTATTTATTTATTTTAAAAGATTTTACTTTTAAGTAGTCTCTACACCCAGTGTGGGGCTTGAACTCACAACCCTGAGATCAAGAGTCGCACACCCCATGGACTGAGCCAGACATCTGTCCCTCCTTTTTTTTTTTTTTTAAGTTTTTATTTATTTATTTGACAGAGAGAGAGACAGCCAGCGAGAGAGGGAACACAAGCAGGGGGAGTGGGAGAGGAAGAAGCAGGCTCCTAGCGGAGGAGCCTGATGTGGGGCTTGATCCCATAACACTGGGATCACGCCCTGAGCCGAAGGCAGACGCTTAACCACTGCACCACCCAGGTGCCCTGACATCTGTCCCTCCTATCAGATTTAAATCCATAGTATCTAGAGTCCATGGCTTCTCATTTAGATTACTAAAACAGTCTCTGAACTCATCTTCACTTCCAGTTTTGGCTGTCTGCAATACATTCTTCACTGTGAGGTTGTGTCTGTGTTCTCTGCTTAAAGTTCTTTAGTGCTCCTTGTTGCCCTTTGAACTTTCTTAGCTACCTAGGATGAGTAATAATACCAGCTAATTCTGTGCTAAGCATCCTCTGAGGTAGTCAGTCCCCAGACAACTTGAAGAGGTAAGTACTGTTACCTTCTGTAACAAGTGAGACAGTTTGGAAAGGCTCACTAATTTGTGCAGGCTTGACTTAGCTGGTGAGCAGCCCTCACACTGTGAACTCAAGTGTGCTGGACTGAAGTCCTTCCTCTTAACTGCTGAGCCATGCGCCTTCCTAAATTGGCCCCTGCTTCTCCACCCTTTTTCCCCCACACCACTTCATTTCATCCTCTCACCAACTATTTGCAGTTCCTTCTTCTAGGGCATGCACACTCAAAACTTGTTGCTGGAGTCTAAAAGTGCTTTAAGGGTTTTCAAAAAAAAACATTTTTGACAATTTTTTGGAACGCTCCAGAAAAGACCTAAGACATTTTAGCATCGCTACCCAGAATATAAGAAGATCAAAGAATGAGATGTAGGAAAGATACAGGTAGTTTTCCGTAGGTAGTTGGTTTTGAATTTCAAAGCTGTTGAATTCTTCACATTTAATAAAAGCTTGAGAACTACCTGTGTAAGAGGAAGATTAGGCAAAGTGCAAAAGCACTTTCTCAGAGCTATTTGAAATGCCAGTGGACTCTTTACGTGGCTATTCATGGAGACCCTGTGTGCATTTCTGCAGCCAGATGTTGTAGGAGGCTTGTACATGTGAACACAGGTCAGATAAGCCACTGAGTGACAGGCTGTGTATGTTCCCGTGCACCCGACGTTGTATCATCAAAACAGGTTAAATACTGCAGCTGATTTTTTGTAGAAAGAAAATTGAGGTAAACGGAGACATCGTTGATTTGGAATTACTTTCATTTCAAATATGTCACCTCATTTCTCTTCATCTCTCTCCACTACCCCTCCAATGTATTTTAAGGCAAAAGGACCTTTATTCAATCAAAAAAATAAAAAAGCCTTTCATCTACAGCTTGGAAAGGACATGGTGTTAAAAGAAAAAGATCAAATGGATAGAACTTTTGAAAATATAGGTAAATATTTGGTTTTGGAAGGGGTCGAATCTATAACTGGACTTGGAAGTTAATGTATTATAAACTTTTAATTAAAATTCATAGTTGTCTCTTATAAAAGCAGGAATTTTTGTGGGTTGTTTGGTTTTGTTTTCTGTTTTTACCATTCATGTATTTTAGAGGCAGGAAATTCCATACTACTTTCAAAACTTTTAATTTGCCATATTTTATTATCCAAAATAATCTTTTGCTATTTTCTTGAATAGTAAAAATGTGAACTAATAGTTCATTTAATAAATTTTAAGTGTTATATATTACAATAATCAAATAATATATAATTTGAAAATAATGTATAACTTAGTGTTGATGAATAGAATACCCAATAATTTTCCTTAATTTTTTAGGTAATTGCTTAAAAGTGTGTCTCTTCAAATCAGTAGCTATAGAACTTTATAAAATAGAATCAGTTTTAGTGGGAAAAATTATTCTTGAAAGATTATTTAAAATGAAAACCTACACTGAAAAGGTCTCATTAATTGCCTAAAATAATAGTTTCAATAAGCAAATTCTTGTTGAGCTGTGTGCACAGAGGTTAGTCAGGTAGTCTGACCCAGTCACCTAGTCAGGTGAGTTTGCCAAAGTGCTGAAAGACCCGTCCTTTTCTTAAGTTCACTTACTATTCATAGGAATTGGGGGATATGAATATTCTCTGTCCTGTAAGTCAGTATTATGAATTACTGAGTGCTAAATTGTGCTTTGTTATCAATGATAGCAGTAGAGGCTCACCAGGGAAACCTGAAGCATGCCTTGAAAGTTAGATATGTGTGAGACTACAGAAGTGACAAAGAATCTTTTCTTTTTTCTTCTCTTTTTTTCTTTTTCTTTTTTTTTTTTTTTTAAATTTTGGATATAGAGCAAAAGTTTTATTCTTTTCACCTGAAAATGGACAGCCCTGAAACAGTAAAGTGGAGAGTAGTAAAAAGAGACTCTTTGCTGTCTTCCACCAGATAAGAAATTTTCCTGGTCTGGTGGGTGCCATAATTTTCTACTTATCTAGTAAGCTGTAGCTTCCTGGGATTCTTGAGGTGGTGAAGAGGCATGGACGGTACTCTGTTTGTGGGAATGGTATGACTATGAGCCGTGGTGAGATATCGGAGGCTTCTATGCAGAGAAGTGGTGACAGCAGTTATTAGGAGGAGTAATTCAATAATCATAAGTCATATTGAACACTGTATCAGACACATGAACTTTTTAAAAAAGATTTAATATTTTTAGAGGAGTTTTCAGTTCACAGCAAAATTAAGAGGAAGTTACAGAAGTTTTCTATGTACCCCTCTGTTTTCACACCTGTATATCCTCCCCCATTACCAACATCCCCGGCCAGAGTGGTACATTTGTTACAATGATGAACCTACATTGACACATCATAATCACTCTAAGTCCATTAGGGTTCACTCTCGGTAGTGTATACTCTGTAGGTTTGGGCAAACATAGGATGAGAGGTATCCATCGTTATAGTATTACATGGAGTATTTCACTGCCTTAAAAATCCTCTGTAGTCCTTCTGTTTATCCATACCCTCTCATCCTCAGCCCCTGACAGCCACTGATCTTTTTATGGTCTCCATAGTTTTGTCTTTTTTAAGATGTCATATAGTTGGAATCAGTGTTTTCAGTTTGCTTTTTTTTTTCACTTAGTAATAACATTAAAGTTTACCCCATGTCTTTTCATGGCTTGACAGCTCATTTCTTTTTGGTACTGAATAATATTCCATTGTGTGGATGGATCACAGTTAATCAGTCCATTTACCGTGAAAGACATCCCTTAGTTGCTTCAGAGGTTTTATCAGTTGGAATAAAGCTGCTATAAACCTCCAGGTTTACCTTTGCTTACATACAAAGACTATCATTGCTGGGTTGTAAAGTATTTAGTATTGTAAGAATCCACCGTACAGTCTTCCAAAATGGGTGTATCGTTTTGCATTCCCATAAGTAAGGATTGAAAGTTTCTGTTGCTCCACATCCTTGCCAGCATTTCATGTTGTCAGTGTTCCAGATTTTTACCATTCTCATTGGGTTGTAGTGCTGTCTCATTGTTTTAATTTGTGTCTCCTGATGATGTATGATGTGGAACATCTTTTTATATGCTTATTTGCTATCTGTATATCTTTGGTGAGGTATCTGTAAGGTCTTTGGCCCACTTTTTTAGAGTTCTTTGTATATTTTGGATCAGTCCTTTATCAGATGTGTCTTTTGTAAATATTTTCTTACAGTCTGTGGCTTGTCTCCTCATTGTCCTGACATTGCCTTTCACAGAGTAGAAGTTTAGTTTATCAGTTATTTTTTTCATGAATCATGCCCTTGGTGTTTCATCTAAAAAGTAATTGCCATTCCCAAGATCAACTAGATTTTCTCCTTTGTTATCCTCTAGGAGTTTTATAGTTTTGTGTTTTATATTTAGGTCCATGATACATTTTTTGTTAATTTTTGTGAAGGGTGTAAGTTCTGTGTCTAGATTCATTTTTTTTTAGCAGCTGGATGTCTAGTTGTTCCAGCACCATTTCTTGAAAAGACTACCTTTGTTTTATTGTATTGTCTTTGCTCCTTTGTTAAAGATCAGTTGGCTATGTTGGCTATATTTATATGGGTCTGTTGCTGGGTTCTCTGTTTTATTCTAGTGATCTGTTTGTTTGTCTTTCACCAATACAATATGGCTTGATTACTGTAACTTCATACTAAATCGAAGTTGGCAGTGTCTGCTCTCCAACTCTGTTCTCCTTCAACATTGTATTGGCAATTCTGAATTGGCAATTCTTTTTTTTTTTTTTAAGATTTTATTTATTTATTTGACAGAGATAGAGACAGCCAGCAAGAGAGGGAACACAAGCAGGGGGAGTGGGAGAGGAAGAAGCAGGCTTGTAGTGGAGGAGCCTGATGTGGGGCTCGATCCCAGAACACCGGGATCACGCCCTGAGCCGAAGGCAGATGCTTAACGACTGCGCCACCCAGGCGCCCCTGAATTGGCAATTCTGAGTCTTTTGCCTCTCCATATAAACTCGAGAATCAGTTTGTTGATATCCACAAAATAACTTTATGGAATTTTGATTGGGATTTCATTGCATCCATAGATTAATTTTGGAAAAACTGACATCTGGACAATATTGAGTCTGCCTACGGGTAAACATGGAATATCTCTCCATTTATTTAGTTCTTCTTCGATTTTGTTCATCAGAGTTTTGTAGTTTTCTTCATATGGATTATATGCATATTTTGTTAGATTTACACTACCTAGGTATTTCATTTTCGGATGGTAATGTAAATGGTATTATGTTTTTAATTTCAAATTCATTGCTGATGGATAAGATAACAGTTGACTTTTATATATTAACCTTATATCCTGCAGCTTTGCTATATCCACTTATTAGTTCCATGAGGGTTTTTTGTTGTTGTTGATTCCGATTTTCTGCGTACGTGATCATGTTATCCATGAACAAAGACAATTTAATTTCCTCCTTTGTAATCTGTATACTTTGTTTCCTTTTCTTGTCTTACTGCATTAGCTAGTACTTTCAGTACTGTGTTGAAAAGATGGTACGTATTTGCCTTGTTTCTGATCTTTGTAGGGAAGCTTCAAGTTTCTCACCATCATGTATGATGCCGCCCGTAGGAATTTTGTAGATATTCTTTATCAACTTGAGGAAGTTTCTCTTTGATCCCATACTAACTTTTCAAGTCCTCACAACAGTTATTATGGGTTGAGTGTTGTTGTCTGTGTTTCACAGAAGATGATACTGAGGCATAGAGAGTTTAGGCCACTTAACCAAAGTCAAACAGCTGGTTAAGTGATAGAGCCTCTGTTCAGTTGTCAGGTCTAACACCAGTACATGATCTTGCCATTCAGATTTGCTTGGAGAAGAAAAGATATTCAAGGTGGGGAGACTGCCAGGATTGTTTGGGAAGCTCCATGGTAATCTGAGTAATTTTAATAATCTTCGCGAACTTTGGGATTGTGATCTCAAGGCCACTTTCAGATGACTTCCTGCGAGAGGTAAAAAGGAGTACTCCTTATCCCAGTGACTGTCAGATGATGGAATTGGTGGAGTTCCAGCTCTCTAGGGTCTTTGTGAGGATGGGACCGTGCCTTCTCCCGACCTTCTGCTGAGTTCATGTCTTCTGGTTCTTTGATTTCCTGTGAGCTCAAACTCAGAATTTTTTTGTAGAGATTTATTCATCAGTCTCTCTGTCTTTACCTTCCTTAATTTTCTTTTACAAAAATTTCTGATGTGGATATGGTAGAGGTAAAAATGGTGTTCTGAACACTGTGCTTTCTTCTTTATATTCATTATTTTTAACCTTCTAGCCCTGTGAGTTGGTGGTGGTGGTACCCACATTGATAAATATTCCACAGATTTCTTTAGCACCTACTAGGTGCTATGCCAGGAACTTATGATATCTTGGGGAAACATACTCAGAGGATTAAAGTGTTTTGTGATATAAGGGAAAAAGACATCAGGTTTTAACAGGAGCAGAGAATGAGAGAAAACTTTATAGAGGAAGAAGGACTCATACTAAGATTAAGAAGATACTAAAAGCTAACCAGAGTAAATAAAAGGGATGGGGTAGGGGCAGGCCTTGTAGCTGGAGAACAAAACATGTGCAAGATAATGATTAACAGCGCAGAAGCTGAGAGCTTCAAGACCCCCATGAGGCAGAATGACAGGAGACTGAGCCTATTCTCTTACTGATGGAGAGCCATTGGATTATTGATCTGGGGAGTGGTCTGATCGTGTATACTTTCTTGAGTATTTACTTTGACAATAAAGTATTTTAATATTTTATTTAATACTCTTTTAATAAAGTAGGGGTTCAAGGTTACACAGCTAGTAAGAATCAACTGCAATTTGAATGGAGGTCACTCTGCCTCTCTTTAAATCTGTTTAAGCCTAGACCATTTAAGATACTTAGTGTTCGGGTTCATTGGTTAGTAACGTAGGCAGGGGAGTTTAGTAAGAGTACACAGGTAGTTACTGGAAATCATTAGGTCAGAAGACAAGAGATTAGGTGGGACTTATCATGAGATCTAATCATTGAGGCATGACTGGCCAAGAAGTGGGAAGATGTGGGCTTAAACCAGGTATAATTGCATAAAAGGGTGGGATGTGAAATACCAAGGACCTAACTACTAACTTGCATTTGAAAGAGAGGTCAGAATTGACTAGAGTTATTAAGCCAAGTTGGCAAAGCAGATGATAGTTCCCTTAAAAGAAATTATGTTAAGCAAAGGTATTTTTTGAAACTAGTTACCAAGCTATGTTGAATTTTGAAGTAAATTGTTGAGGGTTTTTGACACTATTAGCCTGCAGACATGGCTCTATTAGACTCTGGGAACAGAGATAAATGAGACATGCTGGCCCAGCACCTGAGGGCTACATCACGATCCCCTTGCATCCTTGAGCCTCAAAATGCCTCCTAAGCTACAGCCTAAACTTGGCGAAGAATTTTGAGGTCAGTTCATTCCTGCCATGCCTGTTTTATTCCCATGCCCTGTGCTCTGTGCTCTCCTTTGTGCTCTCCAGCTCTTTTCCAGAGGGAACAAGGTCTTTAACTCTTCGCAGAATAATTCTTTGTCGCCTGCCCCAAACTGCAGCTTTGCTCTTGCCAGAGGCCACTACTCTTCTGTAGTTCTCGCAGGTGGTGGCTGCTGATGCCATACTCTACACCAAGAGGTTAAAAGAACATGAGGTCTGTGTTTTCTAGCTCCTTTGTTGTTTGCAGACCATCAGTCTTCCTGGCAAAAACCCGGGGATCTTTCTGTCATACTTCCTTTCCTGTTCATTACCTTCTCTACATTATTCTCATGTTTACCGAGGATTTGGCAGCTGGTTTAAGTTCTGCTCTAACCCATTCAGCCATCCAAGTGACTTTCCACTTCTGTGAATGTGGGGATTTGTGTTTGTTTTATTTATTCCTCAGAGCCTAGAACAGTGGCTGGCACATAGGAAATGCTTAATTCTTACTGAGTAAATAAATTTTTAAAACTCCCTTGGCTTGTGTATCCACGGAGCTTTAGCAACCCATGCCAAAGGCCAAGCCTTACACCTTATTGCCTGACGCATCTCCACCTCTGAAATTGTTTTCCAGCTGTGGAAGTGGAATACATGTTAATTATTAAAAATTTAGAAAACGGATAGACCAAAAAAAATTCACTCAGAATCTAGGGGATGTTTTACCTTTATATCTTTCTAAGCTTTTTTTCCTATGCACATGCAAATGTATTTTTAATTTTTTGAGGAATCACAGTTTCGTATTGTGAAATCTTTCCATGTAATTATTCTTTATTCGCTTAGAACATGAATGCCTGCTGTGTGTCATTGCTGACGGGATAACGTTAGCGGACACGGGCCCTGCTGCGGCAGAGCTGCTGGCAAGAAACCGGTGGGTGAGGACGTCGTGGCTGATGGCCACGCGGGGCTCTGTCACGGGAAGTACCACAGTTTGTTCAACCACCCTGTATTCTTTTTACTTTGGGACTGATTTTTTTATTGTTAGAAACAGTGCTGTCATGATGATGTTCTTAGGGTAAATTTAAAGGAGAGGAATTCTGGGTGAAGACTACATTTTAGTCTTCTAAGCTTGTTCTAGAGAACAGTTGTACTACTTTCTATTCTCACCAAAAGGATGGGCTAGTTTGTGTAAAAGCTAGTTTATCTGTACCCACACAAGGAACGTATGCTAGTTTCTTTAATGATTCTAATTTACATACCGCAAAATTCACCCATTTAGTAAGTGTTCGATTCAGTAATTTTAAATAAATTCATGTAATAATCAAAGTCATGTAATTACTACCACACTCCACTTAAATATTTCCATCACCCCGAAAAGATCCCTCAAGCCTGTGTGTAAACAAGTCCCATTCCCAACCCCAGTCCTGGGCAACCAGTATATCTGCTCTCTGTCCCTGTAGATTTGTTCTTTCTCAGCATGTAAATGGAGTTGCGTATTTTAATGTGGTCTCTCGAGCTTGACTTCTGTCACCAGCATGTCTTTAGGTGCCTCCAGGTTTCAGCATCTGTCATTAGCTTGGTCCTTTTTTCTTTTATCTTTGATCTTTTTGGTTTTTATTGCAGTAAAACACACATAAAAGTACACCATTTAAATCATTTTTAAGTGTGTAGTGGATTGGCATTAAATGCATGTCCACTGATGTGCAGCCATCACTGCTGTCCATCTCCAGAACTTTTCTCATCGTTATTAAACAATAACTCCCCATCCCTGCTGCCCAGTAATTACTATTCTACTTTGTGTCTCTGTGAATTTGACTATCTGAAGTTCTCTTTTGTTTGTTTGTTTGTTTGTTTGTTTTTTAACTAAGTTCTATGCCTGATGTTGGGCATGACCCCAAGATTAAGAGTCACATGCTCTGCTGACTGAGCCAGCCGAGGTGCTCCTGAAGTTCTTAATGCGAGTGGAATCATACAGAATTTGTCCTTTTGTGTCTGGCTTATTTCACTTAGCATGAGATTTTCAAGGTTCATTCATCTTGTGGCACATATGAGAATTTCACTCCTACGAAAGACTGTATAATATTCTATTGTTTGTATATATATCCCATTCATCTGTCTGCAGACATTCGGGGTGTTGTGAGTAATGCTGCTGTAAACTCTGGGGGGCAAATAACCGTTCCAGTTCCTGCTTTTTCACATCTTTTGGTTATATACCTGGGAGTGGAGTTGCTGGATCATGTGGTATAACTTTCTGAGGGACTGCCGAACTTGTCCATAGAAGCTATACTGTTTTACTTTGCCACCGCCAGTGCACGAGAGGTCCAGCTTCTCCGTGTCCTCACCAACACTCCTCTGTCTTTTTGGAAATAGCTGTCCCGAGGGTATGAAGTAATATCCCATCATGGTCACGGTTTGCAGTTTCTAGTGATTAGTGACCCTGAGCACCTTTTCCCGTGCTTATCGGTCACACTTTGGTATGTCTTCTTCGGGGATATGTCTGTGCAAGTTCTGTGCCTGGTTTTGGATTGGGTTGGAATTTTTCTCGTTGAGTTGCAGGAGTTCTGTATATTTTCTGCATATTAATTCCTTATCCGACAGTAGCACTTGCACATATTTTCTCCCATTCTGTGAGTTGCTGTTTTACTCTGTTGATTGTGTCTTTTGATGGACAATATTTTTAGTTTTGATAATGTCCAAATCATCTATTGTTGTTACCTGTGTTTTCAGTGTCATATCTAAGAAATTATTGCCAAATCCAGAGTCCAGTCTTTCGCCCTATGTTTTCTTCTGGGAGTTTTATAGTTTGTATGTCTAGGTCCTTGATCCATTTTCAGTTGATTTTTGTACATGGTATAGAGTAAGGGTCAAATTTCATTCCTTTGCATGTGGAGATCCAGTTTTCCCACCACTGGTTCTTGAAAAGACTCCCTTTCCCCTCATTGGATGGTCTTGGCTTGTCCCTTTTTATTGCTGGTTAGTATTCCTTGTGCCGATGTAGACCACATGCTATTGCTCCGTTTACCAGCGAGCGGACATTGGGTTGTTTCCAGCTTTCGGCTAGTCTTAATGTCGCTGTGAACGTGTATGTGTGATTTTTTGGGGTGGCATACATTTTTGTTTCTCTTGCATAGACACCCAGAAGTGGAATTACTAGATCATATGATAACTGCAAGTTTAATTTTGTAAGAAATGGCCAACTGTTTTCCTAAGTTCCCGCAATCATTTATGTTCCCAGCAGCAGAGCGTGAGAACTTGAATTTCACTCTCACCAGCACTTGGTGTGGTCAGTCTTCGTAAGCATAGCTACTCTGGTAGATACATAGTCTTCGTAAGCATAGCTACTCTGGTAGATACGAAGTGGTATCTCGTGGGGTTGGGGAGGCGAATTTATACTTCTCAGACAGCTGCAGATACCTCTAACATGGAATGCTAGTGTGGGTCTTCTGGCTGGAGCCTCCTGTCGTTCCAGCTTTCCTCCTTTTCCCACTACTTAGTCTGAAGCTTTATCAACCCCCAGTCTCTTGTTTCTTCTTTCTTTCCAGCTGCAGGTCCCTCTTCAGTCACTTTTTTAGTTTCTAATCTTGGCCCGGGTCAACCATTTATATACTCTGCTTCTAAACCTAAGTAGTTAATGCTACCAGAGCAGATCGCATACTTTTATATTTTGATACTGCTGTGAGTTTTTCTATAACTTTTTATTTTGATTTAATTTCAAATTTAACATAGAAGTTGGATGAATAGTTCAAGGAACTCCTACTTCTTTTTCCCAGATTCTCAGTTGTTACACTTTGTCCCATTTGTTTATCATATTCCTTTTCCTGTCTGTTTTTCTTTCTATATGTATATGTGTATATATAAATCTATGCATATTTTTTTTCTGACTCATTGGGTAAGCTGGAAACTTACTCAGGTTGCATAGCTGTAAGTGGTAAAGCAGGGATTTGAATCCAGATTATCGTGTGTGTGTGTGTGTGTGTGTGTGTGTGTGTGTATGTAGTATCTGGCACATACTTTGGTGCTCAGGAAGTGCCTCTTGAATTGACCAGAGAGCACAGTTCACCCGTCAGAGTCTGTATCTCATCTCTTCTTGGGGTTTCGACATGTCTAGGTGCTTGGGACTTGGAGTCAGACTCCCTGGGTTCAGATCCTTGCTTTCCCTCCTACTAGCAGTTTGGCCTGAGCAGCTTCAGTTTCCTCATCTCTGGAATGGAGGAGGTAAGAGTTCCTACTTGTAAGGGATATTGTGAGGATCAGAGGAGACAGCACGGGGAAAGCATTTATCATGGACGCTCTCACTTCCGTTTGTGGCTCCTCGTGTTCTGACTTAGCTGCTAGCTTCTCTTCGTTCACCCTGCCCCACCGTCACTCCGTGATCTTTTTCCTGGCAGAGTTGATGAGATATCCAGCACCCAGTTAGCAGACAGCTCTGGAGAAAGGTCTGAGCTAGAGTCCTGTTTGGGAAACACTTGCTCTAAGCTCCTAGTCAGAGCTGGGAGACCGAAGCTTCGTTCGTAAAGAGACATACCAGGTGTGGGGATTTTGAGATCTGGTTCCAGGAGCCATGGCACTGTTGAAGCACATGAAACTGGCATCCCAGTTTTTGAATATTTAATTGCCCTTCTAAACCTCTGGAATATTTCAGAAATACCAACTTTTTAGGGCCCATAAAATACAGGGTCACACGTTTGGAAGGAGTACAGAAATTTGAGGTAGCCTGACATGTCTGCCCCTGTCCTGGACTCCTCTCAGAGGTACACGTTTTCCAACAAACTTTTCTATCTTGTTGTTAGATCACACATCCTAGGTTTTTCTTCAGAAGGTAAGGTCTCTGTGGGTGTGACCCCATTTGGCAAGTAGGAGGAAGACGAAGTCATCAAAGCAAATACGTCCAAGTATAAGAGATCGTTGGTCTTGTCTTTTTAGTCAGTAGAATGTGTATAGTAACCTCTGAGGTGACGGGTTTTTTTTTTTAAACAGTGAAGGGGGTGCATGTGAAACTAGAAGCTGTGTGGAGGGTGAGGGGGAGCAACACAGGCATCTCTGAGGAATCTGCATGTTTACTTGCTGGTCTGTGTGTGACTGAACTCCAAGCCGGACTTTACTCTTCTAATAATTTAGATAATTTCCTCAGAATAATTAAATATCTCTTTGAAGGGAATGGTTATCAGCACCTCTTGTCTAATTGTTTTCACCAAATGGGTTTCATTTAGGTAAAATTTTTAATGTTACTTTTTACAATGCTGTCTTAATTTCTTAGGAAAATCAAGAGTGAAATATTTTAAAGAAAAACAGCACCGAGGGTTGCTGATTTCTCATCGGTAGCCTTGGTTTGTTCTTCAGCGTCTCTCCTAAGAAACACATCCCAACTTTCCGTAGTGTTTAATGCCTCACTGTGACCATTACTCTTAACAGATGATAACATTTTTGGATGTGAAATTGTGCTCTCTGCTGATACAGAAAGCTTATTTCTCAAGTTAAGACCAAATTATTTACAGTGATAATTCAGTGGACAGATTGGAATAGAAGCTGTTTTGTATTTTCAGGACACCCTAATTCTTAAAATGGGAAAGCTGCATAACTCAGAATTGTGTTCGGGTTGCTGGTTGTGGTCATTAGATTGCAAGTGTATGATACATCTTAAGACAAACAAAAAGTACATATGAGTAACTTAAGGAAAACAAACATATTTCTTCCTAACCAGAAATCTTGTGTGTTACATGAATCTTAGTAACTGTCAGGTTTTTAGCAGAGGGAAAGGAAGCTGACAGATAGGAAGAGGTAGAATTTTTATTGTACTCCCGGTAAAATATTTTGTGTATTGCTGTCCTTTGTTAGGCGCAGTTTCTTCAACAGTTAAGAGACAACAAAGTCTTTAGTAATGTCCAAAGTACGGAGCCCGCAGGAGCGAGATAACCGTGCCCCAGAGCTTCTGTACAGTGGGAGCCACAGCTGAGCGTTCTAAATAATCCTAATCCCAGCAGATCTATTTCATAATTTACATTTGCCTAATCAGAATATCTACTCTGAATGACATTTCATCCTTTTGCTGAATATCTTCATTGCATTGTAGTTGGCTCTAGAAGTTTAGAAAAAGCGTGGAAAGAAGCCACATTAACTATAGACATTCTCATTCTCTGCAAAATGTGAACATCTTGGAATAATATAGGCACAGTAGAGGTACTGTAGCTTTGTTCTGTGAAGTCAAACATTTGTGTGCATGTTGCATGTGTTACCTATTCTGTGAAAAAAGGATGAAACGCGGAAAAAGCTTAAATTCTCAGTTGTCTCTGAAAAATAGCCCTCTCAGTGAAGAAGGGCTTGTCTTAGCATGTGAGGGTGGTGTTGACCATGTTCTCGTGTTGATTGGTGCTCACCCTCAAAATAATTGAGGCAGAGAGAGTGGAGCCAGGGATTCTGACTCTCCAAATTCGTTTCTTTTCCCCCAAGTGCTACAGTGTTTCCACTGTATGTGACAGTTCTGAGGAGTGAGGTCAGCGAGGACTGGTTTTGTCATTTAGATTATATAAATAAAGATGAGCTAAGTGTGTATCTCCAAAATTTTGAGAAGTGTATATCGCATACATGCTTTAAATGTGTGAAGTGCTGAAAAGTATAATTCCTTAAAGAAAATTTTGAAAAGGTGCTTAACTGAGTGCTTGCTGCAAGGAGGCTTTCAAAAAGAAGTGGTTTTTCCATCCTTCTAGTTACATGCACTGTTTTGCCTTTGTTTGCAATTTGAGCTCTTCTGTGTAGGAGTGGGGTTGGTGAGCAGAGGGGAGATCTAAATTTTCTTGATACAAATTTTTGTTTTTCTAACAACTTCCAGGTTTCTCCCCCAGGGCAAATGGCTTATGTTGTATTGATCCCATTGCTTTTGGCCAGTTGGCTTTTCCTCCCTCCGTAATTCATCTGCCAGGCCTTCACTCACTCACTGTGGTCGTAAATGGATTGTGGTTCAGGGTTACAGTTGTCTCCTGTTTCATTGAAGACAGAGTTTGTATTCCTGCCTCTTGTCTTCTTGATACTGCATGAGTAGGAGAGAAACTGTTTTATTCTGTAATCCTGAAATTGGAAGTGCCTGTGCTCCTCTCCTGCTCGGCCACAGCGCCTTTCCAGCACTTCAGAGGAAAGCATATAAAATGGCCCATCATCACCCTGCAAGCAGAGTATTGTTTCAGTTCAGGACATACCATATTGAAAAATTCCTCCTGTGTGCTTGAACCTCCATCTCCCCAAAGTTTTACTAAAAATTTTGCCCCAAATTCTGATTAGCAGATGTCTACCAATACCATTCTTATGATGGTTAGCATGTCTGTTACTGAAGGATGGAGAGGTAAAATCACTTGTTCCCTGCCAGCTACTGTGGTTAATTACAGACCACGTTTGCTTATGTCCAGCCAACGGAAGGCACTTCCTTAAATTTTAAATAGTGGTTCTCCAGAGTTTATAGTGGGAAACCATTGTTTTTTGACAGATTACTTATGAGATGCTTCTTTTGACCTAATTTTAGTTGACCAAAATTATCCTAAAGTTACCAGCTTTACAGTGGTTTGAAACCCATTTTCATCTCAGCTACAAATATGTATTTGCTGTGTTCGGTGCTAAAAGAATACTTCCCAGTATGTGTCTAAAGTAGTGGCTCTCAAAATTGAATCTAAGAGTCTCTTGGAAGCTTGTTAGAGTGCTCATGCTTGGTCTCAAGTCTCCAGAAACTGGTTCAGTACGTGTGGGCTAGGACCTACGAATTTGTGATTTTCTGATGTTGTTAATCCATGTATTTGAGAATCACTAATGTAAAGGTTATATAGGGAAATCCGTGTTTAGAGATCAGTTCAGGAGAACTCTTTTAAACCTGGTTTTCTCTTGAAATTTTGAATCCTACTCTCCTTGGTCTTTGGTTTTGGCTGACTTAAAGCCAGGTCATTGGGACTTTAACTTCCTAGCAATATACTGAGGCCAGAGCTGGAACCAGTTGGACTTTTTAAGATTTAAGACCAAGGAGCTATTACAGGACCTATTGTTGAAGTAGAAAGTTTTCAGCTGAATGCTAAACGGCTTCAGACTATGGTGCTGAGGAGTTTATTTTGTGTTTTATAACCACACCTCGAAACAGAAAAGTCTGATCTTGGAAAGACTGATTCAGGCCTGCTTAACAATTTTAAGTCAGGGATCACTAATATAGGAACTGAAAGTTATCAAGATGATCTCTGTGTGATGTGGAAACCACTATCAGTGCAGATTCTGGGGTCTACTCCTCTTAAATAGCTCTGAACCTAATACGCTTCTGCTTTTGTTCAACTTTTGTTTCTAGTCAAGGGAGACTTGAAAATTAGTCAAGTTACTGGCACGTCCTTTAGCAGTAGAGGTGAAGAGTATACATGTAGGTATTTTAATGAGGTGAAAGAGACTACCACATGGGTTATACTTGTATACGGTGACCCGTGGGTGGTGTTGAATTCCTGAAGAGAATGGAGATAAATTAGAAAGCCTTGAACACACAGACTCCTCATCTGGCTGCAGAGTTTTAGATTGCTGTAGATTAATCTACTGACTATCTAATGGCCTGGAAGGAGGAAAGTTGCTAATTTAAATCAGATTGGTGTGTTCATTGTTCAAGCATTCCCTGATTGATCCTAAACATTAAAATGAAAAAGGCTGGTAATTTGGTTTTTACCTGGAGATTGAATTGCCTCTGGTTGGTCTGTAAGAGGATCAGGGTTTGTTTTTGGTGTGGATAAAATGCAAGTCACGTGTTAACCCATTATATAAACATTTGAGTGCCTGGAATACCAGTTTAATGCACATGTGTCAGGTATTAGAAGTACAGTGGTGAGCAAGACAGATGGCTTCTAACATTTAGTGTTACCAGATTGTAATGGGGCGAATTACGTGGTTTAACTTTGATTAGGAAAGTGACTTATGTATTATCATGTGCTGTGTTTCTTAGCAGTGCTGTTTTTGCATTTACTTTTCTCCATATATTTCTCTCACTTGCAACATATGGTATTATATGCACGGTAATTATTAACTGGGATTAATGAAAAGATTTGTAGGGAAAAAAGTTTTCATGGTTGTTGGAAACTTTTAAAACAACTCTGTATTGAACAGAATATAATAAACTAAAAATGGTATTTAAAGCATCAGTTATTGAGGGGTGGCCTGGGTGGCTCAGTCGGTTGAGTGTCTGCCTTTGGCTCAGATCATGATCCTGGGGTCCTGGGATCCAGTGCCGCTTCGGGCTCCCTGCTTAGTGGGGAGTGTGCTGCTCCCTCTTCCTCTGCTGCTCCCCCTGCTTGTGCTCGCTCACCCTGTGTCAGATAAATAAATAAAATCTTTAAAAATAAATAATTAGAACAGTAATTATTCAGTAATAACGTTTTTTATTGAGTGGGTAGTACCAATTTATTCAGACTTGTAAGTGGAAAGAACCCCCCCTAACTCTCTGAGGCTGGGTTTGTGTCTGTATTGTTTCACCCTCACAGCCCTGCAGAGTCAGCAGATGCATGAGTACATCTGGGAGTATCGTATCTTGGTAATATTGGTATGACCATTGTACTAAGAGAATGGAGGAAAATTGTTTAAAATGAAAGGCTGCTCACAAAAAGTAGCTATTATTTTGGGCATTTGAACTTTGTGGTAAAAAGTTAAAATGTTTGAAATGAATTATAATTTTCCTTAAAAATACTTTTAAATTCTTAAGTTCCTGAAGAATTCTCTTGGCTCAAATTACCCAGTTTACTATAAGTTTATCTTTAGGTTTTATATTTGAATACTGGTTACTGATCTTTTCAAGAGAAAGATCTTTTTCTTTCTTTCTTTCTCAGAAAAATGGAAGCTTTGATTTGAGAAATTGAAAACTCTTCAGGAGCCTGAATTATTTTGTAACATAACTTTAAGGATTGAGCAAGGCAGTATGAGGAAACTGCTTTCTCTGTATTTTCTGAAGAATCAGTAAACGTTCAGAAGCAATTCCTGATGAAAGCAGTGAGCTCTGTTCCCTTTATTTGGGGGGTATCTTTTGTCGAAATGCAATAAATTCATGTCAGTCATACTTGAAAATCTAGGACCAGGAAATAATATTTAGTAGAATTTGTTAGAATTATAAGCTTCCTCCCCCAGCTTTAAAAATTGATGGTGAACTTGTTCAAGCTCCTATTCATGCATATGCTGGTTGTAAAATAATGTGTATTATTTATAAAGCAATCCCAGGGGTGCCTGGCTGGCTCTGTCAGTGGAGCATGTGACTCTCAATCTCAGGGTCGTGAGTTCATGCCACCCCCCCCATGTTGGGGGTAGAGCTTACTTTATTTTTCATTCATTCATTCATTCATTTTATTTTATTTTATTTTATTTATTTCTTTAAGTAGGCTCCACACCCAGTGTAGAGCCTAATGCGGGTATGAACTCATGACCTGACCTGAGATCAGGACTCAGATGCTCCACCGACTGAGCCGGCCAGGCGACCTGTGTAGAGCTTACTTTAACATTAAAGTAAAAACTAAATGAGAAGCAGTCCAAGTTGATCTTATTCAAGGTACCAAATCATTTTCAAGGTACTGAGATGAACTGGATAGAGAACAAAGGTAAGAAAGGGAAAGTTTGTTTCTCTGCTTACATCTAAATGAGGACAATTATTTAGAAAGTTATTTTAAGGTATAAAAAAATGAAATAATTACTTAGTAATACATAGATACTTTCACGAACTTGAACTGGTCAGTTTTGTGGCTCCTCTTGGTGGGACTTGAACTTGTAAACTTGTACCTCACATTGCTACGACTCACTCAAATCTTCAATCAGAATGGCTGTTTCTTTTGTCCTATTTCATTATTTTAAGAAATCAGCTCTATTGATGTACATTTGCTTACCATAAAACTTACTAATTTGAAGTGCGCAGTTTTAGTTATGACAAATGAATGTATTTAAACCAGCACCGTAACGATCATGATGTGGAGCATTTCTGTTACCCAGAGAGTGTCCTTGTGTCCCCTTGGAGTTAGCCTCCTCTCCCACCCCTGGTCCCTCCACTCTGTCTGGTGGCTATTTCTAGCATTTCCTATGATTTGCATCACACATTATCTGGTCCTTTGTGTCTTTCTCGAACTTAGCATAGTGGTCTAGAGACTCACCCGTGTGAGGTGTGTTCATCAGTTCTTCACTTCTTTTTATTGCTAAAAAGTATTCCATTGTGTGGATGTGTCACAATTTGTCTGTTCCCCATTGGATGGCTATCTAGACTGTTTCCAGTGCTTGGCTGTCATAAAAAAGGCCACTGTGAACATTTGAGTACAAGCCTTTGTGTGCATATGTGTGTAGAAACCTAGCGGTCAGAACTTTGCTCTAGTTAAAATGTCAGTCTCTGTCTCTTAGTTTTGGGAGGGAAGACAGAAAAACCTGTATGAGACCAAAAGGATAAAATTTGTCATAGGGAAAAAGTTGAATTGTCAGCTCTTATTCTGTTATTCTTTATACTTTTGTTATATTCCTTATCTTCTCCCTTTCCCCGAAAAAAGCTACTTACCTTTAATCTCAACTATAAAACCTCTTCTTAAATGTTATTCCTTATTTAAAACTCGCTTGTAAGAATAAGCTAAATTTTGAATAGGCTTGTTGAACCATGGCTGTTTTGCAGTGCTTCCTGTCCCCTACCCCTTGGTATTTCTATCTCATACTAAGTTTTATTTTTTGGAGCCTTTTTTTATTTCTTTCTACAGCACCTCCTCTCTCAGAGTTGGGACCTACATAGTATGGTCTGAGAGGGGTCTACATAAGACTCTACAGGTAAAGGTTTATGATTTTATATATGTACACACACATATATATGTGTGGGTGAGGGGTTTTTTTGAAATTCAGGTGCAGACTGTGTTGGTCTGACTTAATGACTAATGAAGTGTCTATATTTACTAAAAAATGTATGTTATAATCTCCTTGGCAGTGTAGGTAAGAGTTGATCGAGAAGCAAGGAATGCCTGAAAACTTGCTTCCTGCCCTCGCAGATATATATGTATGCATACAAATGTCCATCTACACATTCCATGTTTCTTTCTTTCTTTTTTTTTTTTTTTTGAGATTCGTTTTTTTGGGGGGGGGGGGGGAAGGAGAATCTCAAGCAGACTTTGAGCTGAGCTCTCATGACCCCAAGATCATGACCCAAGCTAAAATCAGGAGTCAGATGCTCAACTGACTGTGCCACCCAGGTGCCGCTCACATCCCATATTTCTTAAATTAGGGATTTTGGGTTCAAAATTGATTTAAATTTTAGGTTTGAGTTAGTCAACTTTCACAAGGTGGATTATTCTGATTCTTTTATTAAAAGGGCATCAACCTGCAGCATTCAGAGACTGGAGTTTGACTTGAGATCGGAGGAAGATTTAGTAAGCGAGTGCATAGATCCGGTGGGCAGAGAATTTGAAAACGTGCTGCCTGAGAAAATGGGATCAAACACAGGGATGGGGTCAGGATAAAGTACCTTTGCCTGTTTGCAGTGAGGCATTCTTTAAACAAGGTAGTGTTGGCTGTGGGGTTACAGAGATTAGTCTGACAGAGAACCTGCCCGAAGAAGGCCACAGCTCTGTAACAGAGCTGATCTGGAATTAGCTAAAATACAGTAAGTATTGTGCCACAGGGTGTTCATACCTGATGGAGAGTATATTGAGTGTAAGAGACTAAAATTCATCCCTTCTTCCCAGGTCATCTTTGTTCAGCCTTGACTTTCTAATTTGCTGGTTATCGACCCCTCCAATTCCTGCCGCCTTTGTTAGACTAGGAGCTAGTGATATGTGCTATCATTCCACTCCTTTCCAAAGTAAATTGTTTGTGAGATTTTTCCTAATAGAGAGACCATTGTTCTATGCCTCTTGAAAAGCAAGAAAAAGAAAGGAATGTGGGTATAAGATGCAAATTGTTGTACTGTAGTCAGAGCCGTGCGCCTACAGCTGTTAGTCTCACAAGCACCCTCCAGTCCGTGAGCTAGAGGACAAGAGAGGACTAAACCGTAGTGAACACGTGGAGGGAAAATACGCGAACACACTGGGGAGAAGGCGAGCTGGGTGTTAGCAGTGTGTTCATGTGGGGCCATTCTCACACTTTCTTCATGCTCCCCCTCGCTGTTTTCTCTCTTTTTTTCCTACCTCTTTATTTTATGACTTCATGCCACTAAAATTTTTGTGTATTACCAATTTGGGGGCTAGCTTCTCAGTTATTAACATTCTGTTAGCCTGTCTTTTCCAGGTGCTCTGTAGTGAATGTGTGCTTTGTCAGCTTTTTATTGGCATTATCAAGTTTTATTTGTTTGGGGAGGGACGTTTGTTTTACTGTTTTCCTTGCATGTTGTCGATCACTCGTCTCCTGTTTGATTCTGCTTTGCTGCCTGGCATAAGCAGAAATTAACTTAACTTGGAGTTTTTAGCCAGGAGGCACCCCTTCTGCTCTATTCCCAGTTGAAGAATAGCAGTCGTTCAGCGTGAGAGGTCTGTTTCTCTAACTGCAGTGTGGCTTGGGGAAGGTTGCAGCAGGGTAACAAGGTTGGGAGGAGGTAGACATGCACTTGACTCAGATCCACGGAGTCACACCTTGTCATCGTGCGGAATGGCACGTGTCATTCGGCACTCAGCATTGGATGTTTTAAACCAGAGCACTATTATAAGTCACCACATAGGTATCAAAGATGACTTAAGATCGCTGTTGGATTGGACTTTGAGTATATGGAGATCAGATTGGGAAAATGATCCACTTGTTAGGTATTCAGAATCCTTAGGACATCAGCTTCAAATATTTATTTTTCTCAGGTTTTATTTTGAAATCATTTCACATTTATAGAAAGTTACATTGATAATATAAATAATTCCCATATACCCCTTGGCAAGATTTGCCCACGGTTAACCCTTTGCCACACTCACTCTTAACCTCTCCGTATTACTTTTTTCTGAACTGTGTGACTGTAAGTTGTGTGCATCCTGTCCCTTTACCATGTAATATTTACATGTTTTGACGAGGCCCTTCTTGTATTTTCAAAGATAGTTCAGTTATCAAATAAAGGAAATTTAACACTGGTCTAATAGAATTCTCTAATACAGTCCACTTTGGATTTCTCATTTTTCCCAACATGTCCTTCCTTCCTTAATTTTCCTCCAGTCCAGGATCCAGCCCAGAATCACCTACTGCATTTAGTTATCATGCTTCTTTATTGTCCCTGAGTCAGGAGCACTTCCTTTGCCTTTCTCTGTCTTTTCGGACATCGGCATTATTTGAAGAGTGACCGTGCATTCACAGAATCCCTCAGTCTGGGTTGTCTCCTGTGTCCTTGGGATTAAATTTAGGAGCTGCAGTGTTGGCAGGGATGTGCCGCCAGCGACCTGTGCTGCTCCGTGCATCGCGCCAGGAGGCAGCATGTCCATCTGTCCCATCATCAGTGATGCTCACTTGTGATCTTTTGGTTGGTGTGGTGTGTGCCAGGTTCTTCCACTTAAGGGATTATTATTTTTCCTTTTGTAATAAGCAGTGTGTGGGGAAGTAACTTTGAGACTCATATACACAATTCCCTGTTAAACCTGCATTCACGAGGAATTTCATCATGCTTTGGTCATTTTGGTTGAATCTGTTATTACTGTGGTAGTTGAGGTTCAAGTATTGAATTGCACAGACTCAGTAATGTAGGAGGGAGTCTGTTCCAGCTGTTGGATTCCTTAGCATCAGAAAGTGTCTTGTTATTTAGCTGGAACTTGTCTTCTGAGACTTGGTCACACCGTTTCAAATTCTGTGCTTTTGCACCACATGAGTTAAGCCTGCTCTTTTTTCCTCTTGAACAGCCCTTCAAAATGTCTTTTCTCTAGGTTACTCACAGTTGTTTCTTATGTGAGATGGCTTTCCTGACTTTGTAGCCATCCTGTTGGTTGCATGATGGCACTCATTCATTAGTGCCTTCCCATGGGGAACCACGTCCGGTTCTCATTCTGGGTGTGGTTCATCAGGACACTGGACTGCTGGTGCCTTTAATCTAGCTTGATGCCTGTAACCAGGCTTTGGAGACCAATAAATCTAGATTCAAGGCCCATCTCTGCCTCCTATTAGCTCTGTGATCCTTTTTTTTTTTTTTTAAGGTTTTATGTATTTATTTGACAGAGAGAAGACAGCCAGCGAGAGAGGGAACACAAGCAGGGGGAGTGGGAGAGGAAGAAGCAGGCTCCCAGCGGAATAGGGAGCCTGATGCGGGAGTCGATCCCGGGAGCCTGATGCGGGAGTCGATCCCAGGACCCTGGGATCATGCCCTGGGCCGAAGGCAGACGCTTAACGACTGAGCCACCCAGGCGCCCCTAGCTCTGTGATCTTAAACAAGTTTCTAGCATCTCCAGACTCTTCAGTTCCATAATCTATAGAGTTGGTAATCATTGCACCCACCTTTTAGGGTGGAACGAGGATTAAGCATGCATGTAAAATTGTCAGGATGGGGCCTGTTACACCGTCCTCACTCATCAGGTGTTCATTACTGTTATTGTACAGAAAGCAGACTTCTGTTTTACAGCCCAAGTTGGTACCATTCATTTGTTAGCCGTCCTGTTTGACGGTAGGCTCATTCAGACAGTTTAAGTTCTACGGTAGCAGAGGGAGACTCTTGGGCAAATACTTCAACTTGTGTGAAAGTTACTCCATCAAGTTACAGCTTTTATGAGGCTTGGATTATTTCTTAAATCATTTATAGGCACAGTATAAGTAGAATATAAATAAACATTTGTCTTCTATAGCAAAGCAAATGTGCAGTAGCTTATTTCAGTGTTAAGTAATACTTTAAGAATTAGTGAAATTTGAGTATTGGGATGTTAATTCTCATGGTATTTCTAAACCATGCTGCTGTTATAAATAGTAAGTTTACTTTGTGAAGTGCTAAAGTATTTCCTAAAATTTTTTGTAGAAATTTGAGGCCCATGTGATACATGTAGGGAAAGTAGTTACCGCACATTCTAGGACATTTTGATTGGATGCAGACAAGCCTTCTAATGCTTGATAAATCTGTAGTAATAATCCTGCTATAGAAATTTGAATCTGTGGGTAAATGTGCTATAAACTTTCATAATGAATGTCAGAAACCTGGCTCTTACTTCTATTGAAGCAGGACCAAGGATCTCATTCTCCCTACCCAGGAGGGTCCCAAGGGGTATTCTTGGGGACACCGAAGTCATCCCCGTTGACTATCTGTTTGTAAAAGCTGTTCTTTAATTCTGGCTGTTTGTGCTAAATAAACTTTAGAGAAGCAGAAAAATACCTAGTTTTGCTTATTTTGGGTATATAAATGGTTATTTAGAAAGTGATTCTTGCTAACCTAGCCTGGGGCCAGGTGAAGAGAAATCTATCTGGTAAGGTTACATATTGCTGTATTATACATTGGTGTCAAGTACCAAGTGAAATATTTTTATTAATTTTACCTCAATAATGCTTTTTATGTAGCTATAATAGTGAAAGCATTCCTTAAAATTTTAGACAATTAATATGTACACAATTTTAACTGTCTCAACTCTGTTTCGTGTTAAATGTGTTACAGGAATGAATCAGAAGTGTGCTGCAGTAAAACACTGAAGGCTTTACAATGTTTTCTTGCATAAAACTCAAACTCTAAGTAGCTGCTTATGAGGCTAGGGAAGGCAGGAGGCTAATGTGTGTCTCAAGATACAGGACAGCTGTTTGCCCATCAACCTCAACTGTGTGAGTAGACTTAACCTGTAGCCCTAGGTCACTGGGGATAGTTCCATCTCAGGTGCCTGAAGATGCACTCATCAGCATGGTGACACATTTCTTAGGGTCTGTTTTTTTTCTGGTGGGTAGGCTGCTGAGGGTGGAGTGGGTGGTAGATTTTTATTTATAAAATATTTTTGAGAAAAACCAAAACTAAATATCATTAGTGAGGATACATCTTTTCTTCAGAATTACTTTAAGCATTAGAATTTGCATTACTAATCTCACAGTGAAGCAGGTTATAATTCTTAAGATTGCAGTTGATTTCAGCCTTTTTATATTAATATTTTTACCAAACAACCATAAAAATGTATTTTGGGAATATGATGTTACGTATTAATATAGGAATTTGCTCTTGGGAATAATTTCGTAATTTAAATTACAATTAAATTTCATAATTTTTAAACACTCTGCTTAACCAGAGAGAGCATATACTTCCAAATAAATAAAATCTTGTTCCCTAAATGCACTGTTTTAAACCTGCCAACTTTATGTTTTAAAAGTGCTTTGATAATCTAAGTACCTGTTGAGGAAAAAAATTCTTTTCTTTTTCTTTTACTAAAAGTTACTGCCTTAGTAATCAACTTGAGGCCAGCAGGGGTGGGGCTGATTTTTTTTTTTTCCCCCTGATCTCCCCTGGTTTTGATTTTGTTTTTGTTTTGTATGGGGTTTTTTCCTACATTGATTTAGGAGTAAGACTCTTGAATGATTTCCCCCCTTAGAAGAATACAGGATGCATATAGATGAGGTGATTAAAATACAAGACATTGCTGTGAGCAAAATGATGAGCATATCGATAAAAATTTATAAAATCTTATTAACTGTTCAGGGACACATGGAATGGTGTTTGCATGAAGATGAATTTACTTTCACGTTGCAAATGTCTTAGCAGAAGGAAAGTCAAAGTTGACGGTCTTTAGAATCCGTGAATGAGAAGGCCTTTAGGAAGCCCATGAGGAGCACGCCCCGAGTGTGGGTATTCTTTTGAAAGTGGTCAGAGGGCATGGGGCTGAGATGAAGGATATGTGGCTACATTCCAAAGTAGTGGAGAAGTCAAGGTTCCAGTGTGCGACTCTCCAGAGGCGATCTCCTTCCTAATCTTTCAGTAGCTCTAAAGAGAAGCTATTGAATCTCCTTGTGTAGTGGTGATAAGGTGCACTTTCCTGAAGCACTAAGGCCTGTAGTAGGAGCTTTAACTCTCCAGTTAGAGCCATGTGGCACCTCACGGGCAGAACCGAGGCCTGCCGTTCTGTTCACAGCACTCCCACGCTCTGTTTATGGCATTCCGAACACTCTTCCCTCCCCTCTTTCTAGATTAGTGCCCCAAGTAAAGAAAACTTGAGGTGCAGGAAGCCTGTAGGATATTCTAATGAAACGTTGATTTTTAAGATGATTGGGCAGAAAGGACCCACAGCAGGAAAGAGAAGCTTCTCTAGCTGTAGAGGATTTAGAGGGGAAGTGCATGGTGGTCGATTGGTCCCCAGGTTCTGGTTCTCCTTCCATGTCTCTGAGCTGATTCTCTGTGTTCTGTGTTCCTCTGGTGCCACGCAGGTAGAGGACAGTGCTAAGAAACGAATGAACCATGCCGGCCAGGAAGTGCGTGCTGGCTGCCTGTCTACACCGCCCCGTGGGCTCGCGCCTCTGCCCTGCTCACCCTGCACCCCACCATGTCACCCTCTCACTGATCTGCACCCACTTCTGTGACTGAGTTTTGCCCACAGCGTAATTGCGTCTTCACCTGTACTGTTGTGTTTTGCAGCACGCCTTAACCTTGAGCTCCTTGGCTGTCGAAGGCCATGTGACCCGGTTAAGTACTCAGGCAGTAGAGTCGGGCTGTGTGGGCTCAGGTGCCAACTCTGTCCCTTTACACAGCATGTTTTATTGAGCAAGGGGTTAAAAACCTTCCTGTGCCTCAGTGCCTGTAACTGGAAAGCAGACATTATAATTTGATACGGGCTCTTGTGTGAGTGAGTCATTAGTACTTGCAAAATATTGTTACTATTAAGCTTTTGTTTTTTCTTCAATACGAAGAGGAATACTAAGTGGTGTAGTCCACATCCTCAGAGGAGTAGATTTTAAAGGCTTTAGGATTAAGAGTTTGGAAACCACAAAGTAAGGTATTTTCAGGTAGGTCTCACGGGAGACATTTCCCTTGTAGCAGAGCAGAAATCCTTCTCTCCTGCGCTTCTGTTCCTGGTCGACTGGGTATACTAGCCCCGTTTCAAATTCTCGGTAACCCTGCGTGGCTAGTGGGTTTTCAAGGTCATTGGATTTGAATGTAGGTAGTGCAGTCACATTAAACAGGACGTTTCTCAACCCACAACTCTTAACTTGTCTGGGGCACAAAAATTGGCTCTTGCATCAGATATAAGTCCACAAAGAAAGAGGAAAGGAAACAAAAATATGTCTTGTAAAAATCTTGGTGAAGGTTAGGTATATTTTCTGTGGGTTTTAGGTAAAGTGATTTTTAGGCAGTTTAGAAAAGTCATTACAACCCTTTTACAATAAAGGCACAGATGAACAGTGAGGGGGTCAAGCAGTGTTCCAAGTATTGAGTTCTGTGTGTAGTGACTAAAGTGAGCCATTTTTCATGTTTAGATGCTGCGGAGTGCTTTCTGATCCAGAAGCGCCTTGGAAAGAGTGGTGGTGTTATGGGTGGCACGTGAATCTAAAGTCTCCCAAGAAGGACTAGGTGTCAGTTGGCAGCTTTACTGTGAGGGAGTTTTCTCTCTTGGGGACGGCCCTGCTCAAGGCCAGGAGCCATCTGGGTTTCAGCCTGACCGTCACTCTTTACTGTGTGTTTAGAAATAGTGCAGGACTTAGGGGCTATACCAGGACGTAGAAACGTGGTTCTGTGTTGTACAAGAACTCATTGCTTACTAGATTCCAATCAAGGAGCAGAGCGCATTTGGACAGATAACTGTTCGAACTGAAGAAAGAAGAAAAGAATGAAAAAATCCTATAGAACTGTAAGAAGCTCATGGCCTTGGTATCTTTTTTATGTCTGTGGTGTTCTGCCTCTCCCCCATCCTCACATCTGACTTCAGGTTGGTTCGTTGAGTCCGGTGATCAGCCAGGTCTAGTTAGCTTGTGGGGGGGTATTGCCCGTGGTAGCCGCAGAGCGGCAGGAGCTAAGAGCTGTAGGTGGTGCGGAGTGTATCAAAGGGGGATGTTCACAGGGCGGCAGTGATTGACGTGTCTAACTTCAGTTTCCTTAACGGACTGAAAAGGGGCTTAGGGGTGTGATACTGTAACCTCCCTCATATGGATACAGTGGGCACTGAAGGAGATGCTTTTGTGGCTCAGGGCCTCGCATGTAGCTTAAGAGCTGACATTTTCAGTGAGTGCTTACGAATACACATCAAAGTGTGTAGCTTTCTGATCTGATTTTTGATTTAGGGGAAAAGTTTGGAGAACTTAAGATGGAATGATGACCTGTGGATAACTAGTCCGACTATCTTAAGCCAGTGGTGGAGTGGCCACCTGACTGGGCTGGTGGCCTGGTGGTGCTCTAGAGTGCCGGCGACAGCCTCTCCACCCTATCCCACACTGGCTCGCCGTCCGGCATTGTGTCGTCTTAACCAGGAACTTAGACTGGATTTTCCATATTTGTTTCTTTCAGATATTTTACCTTTTTACTGGTCGTATCCTCCTTTGCATTAGCTGCTAGGGAGAATAGAGTCAAATGGATGGCTTCTAATTTGCAAATATGCCCGAATGGGCATGTGTGTTGTTTATTGACAACATGCCTAACCTCTCCCTGTTTTTCCTGCCATTTTTTCCCTGCATCGACCATTTTGCTCCTAATGTCCTACAGCACACACTTTTAACGTCGCCCAAATCCTTCTCAGAACAACAAGAGGTACATAAACCGTGGTGGTGAGGTGTTAGTGAGCGGCTCTGGTGACACCCTCCTTCCTCTTGTAGGTAGGATTCCACATGGCCTGCAGGTTTACACGCAGAGCCTCTCCCACCTTCCTCTATCCCGGGCACATGGGATTTGCTGCCCTGGGGAGACCATATCCTTGCCCTTCCCCTTCCCCCACGCTTGCAGATGCTAAGGATAGGCCCTTAGTGAGTTCTTCATTGGCAGTTGTCCAGAATTACCAGTGTGTCTTTTCATGAACTTCTGAGAAGGAGGATTTAGAAGCCGTTCCCTCTCACTTTTAGTCCGGAAGGTCGTATGGCCTCATGGCCGCGTGGTCGTGTGGCAGTGAGGGGTGTTCACAGAGCTGCCAGTGGGCAGCCACTGTCTGTGGTGGGGACGCCTCTCGTGTGCCGGCCTGCCGTAAGCTGTGGGCAGGTTAGGACTTTTGACTTAATGACTGCAGCTTCTGCCAATCACCCGACACGCAGCCCTCCCTTGCGGTGTGGATGGCAGGGGGTTGGCCGTACAAAGCCACCGAATCGGGGATTTATATTCATCTTTATGCATCATGAGGTGTTTCGCAATCATGGTCTCATTTGATCTCCCCAAGTCCTGTAAATTAAAAAACAGGTTATCACTAAATTTTAACATGAGGAACCTGAGACTGACCATTTCTGAATTGAAGGTGGCAGAATCAGAACCAGCTTTAAGGTTAAGTCAGGTCCTTGTTCTTTCCGCTGTGTCACACGACTTAACCAGGTTGTCCTGGGTAGATACTGTTGTTTGCAATGATTCATAGTTGTGCCTCTTCTCATGATAGATTTGTTATCCCTCTCCCCAAAGTACTACGTTTTAACTGAAAAAGAAAAGTCAACTTCTGGAATATCTTGCAGTTATTTTGAGCATCTATTTTTTTTTAAGCCCCTATGAAAGGAGAGTACCCAAACTGTATTTTTGTTTGTTTGGGTTTTTTTTAAGATTTTATTTATTTATTTGACAGAGATAGAGACAGCCAGCGAGAGAGGGAACACAAGCAAGGGGAGTGGGAGAGGAAGAAGCAGGCTCATAGCGGAGGAGCCTGATGTGGGGCTCGATCCCATAACGCCGGGATCACGCCCTGAGCTGAAGGCAGACGCCCAACCGCTGTGCCCCCCAGGCGCCCCCGAACTGTGTTTTTGACGCTGCTTATGAGCGTCTAGTGTTTTGTGGCTCATAGGGCTTATTGTAATTTTGGACTTAGATGTGACATCTGTGCAGATACGTGAAAATCACACATCAGTGTTCCTGTCCTTATACATCTGTTGATCCTTGAGAGCAGAACTGATTCATAACTTCTGTCTTAACAGTTCTGGTCGAACTGTGTATCAAGCAGGACAGCCTTGTCCGAAGAGCGGTGGCAAAAGAAAGTAAAACAGACGTACTGTTGTATAATTTTGCTATATCTTTCCTGATAACATTCCATCTCAAACTTTTTGGAAATCACTCATTTGTTCATCGAGCATCCATCTGAGAATTTCCTATGTGCCTGGCATTTGATCTAGAACTGGGATTGGCACACTGTGGCCCACAAACCAAACAAACCCTTTTGGCCACCTCTTTTGGTAAAGAAAAGTTCTGTTAGAACCCGGCTATGCCCATCCATTTTTATAATGTCGGCGGCTCCTTTCTCAGTACACGTGTGGAGTTGGGTAGCCGTGACAGACTATCGTAGGGTACACAAAGCCTAAATTATTTACTCTTGGACCCTTTAGAAAAAAAGTTTAGCAACCCCTAATCTGCACTGGTGGGGATACAACCCTGAACAAACTAAGTAGTTGGTTTGTGTAGTTAATATGTTTTTTCTTTTCTACGTTTCTCTCAGTCCTTACAGATTACATATTATCCACTCATCATTCGTGATTCAATTCATATTAAAGAACAATATTGATTCCTCTAAGTCGCTGTCCATTCTTTTCCTGGAATTGGTGTAGATGTGTTTCCTTACTAGGCCTTACCCTGAGATAAGACACAGAGTAGCGGGCTCTGTGCCCAGGTTGTGTCGTGGGGCAGACCCGAACAGCAGGGGCGTGTGGCAGAGGAACGGGCATGAGGAAGACTTTGCTCTGGGGTGCCCGTGTGTCCGAGGAAGTGTAACCAGTAGTAAGACTGAGTAACACTAGTAGTTCTGTTGCTTCATCAGGAATACTCATAAGTGCAAGTGGCGTTTTCTTATTGTGAGAGTGTGTGGATGAAGACTGGCGATGAGCAGGACAGTGTGACGCCTGCCGTCCTCTGGAGGCTCCGGCTGTTCGGCCCCCGCTGCTCTTACACGGCCTGTTGGCACGGTAGCAAAGACAAACAGCAAGCTCACATCCGACCTCCTGGACCTCTAAAGGACCTCCCCGGTCCTCAGGGGTCAGAAGATAAGCATTGGGAGACACTGACAGAGAGCACAGACTCCAGCCTGACAGCCTGGGGTGGCTCAGCTCCGTCCCTTAAGTAGCTGTGGGACCTGGAGCCGTGGACCCGACCTCTCCAGGCCTCAGTTCTCTCATCTGTGGAAGGAGGATGGCAACAGTACCTGCTTCATAGACTAGTTCTGAGGACTAAAGGAGTGGCTGTGTGTATAGTGCTCACAGCGGTGTTCGGGGCAGAAAGCACTGAAGCAGCAAAGCCAGTTAGTCACATAGAAAGAGCTGTACAGAGTTTCAGGGGAACAGAAGATTTAAATGTGCAAGTTGGCCGTATTAAACAGAAGTCTGGGAGAAAGATTCGTTTACAAATACTGGAAGCTAACTCGGAGATTGGCCTTAGGGGAAGACTGACCTGAGAAGGGGTTGGGGCAGAGGATGAGGCACAGTGTGCGTGACTGAAATACAAGCTTCAAGGTCAAAGAGGAGAGAATTTTAAAAAGTGGTTTTGCGTGTGGATCTTGCATATATAAAGATCGTATTTTGTATTAGTCTTTTGGAGGAGGAAAGCTAATGAAAGCCCACGAACGTGGAGCCCAGTGGGAAAATAGGAGCAGGTCCCCTCCGGCCTTTTGCAAAAAATGAAACTGTGTCTTGATTCTTTAAGGTATGCGGTGTGGAACATAGGTCAGTTTGAGAACATAAAATTGACTGCAGCTTAAGTTTAGTTATAAAATTACAGCATTTGAGGTGCAAATCGCTAAGTGAAGCCCCCCCAGCAGACTGAATTGGAAAAGACATCCACAGGCTTGGAGCGTGAGGCCAGCCATCTTTGTTTGGTACACACACTGCAGACCTAGATCTCTTCTCCAACAGCAAATTCAGGTTTCTAAAAGCGTTTAGCCTGGTGTCTTGTGTTGGGGTGAGTATTTGAATGCTCCGGGTTGTGTGCTGGCAAGGTGGCGGGCTGCGTCATTCATGCGTGCAGCCCACAAATACTGCGTGCTCACCCTGTGCCAGCCATTACTTTAAGCAGCAGTGAACAAAGTGCACAAAATCCCTGCCATTACGGAGATGTCATTGTGGTAGGGGGAAGACGGACAAATAGAGTGGTAATGGGAAGTCCTCCCCGAAAGGGTGATACTTGAACAAAGACCTGAGGAAGCCCGCTTGTAAGGGTGTCTGGGGGGTGGACATCAGAAGTACGAAGTCCTTGAGACAGGAGCCGACCTGGCGTAGTGGCGGTGTGCGTGGTCAGGGAGTAGGGGAGCAGATGGTGAGGAGTTTGGCGCTTACCTCGGTAATTGGAAAGCTGTTGGAGGATTTTGAGCAAGCAAGCAGTGTGATGTGCTCTAGATCTTAACAGATAGACTGGGGAGGACAAGAGCAGAAGCCAGGGAACTTATGTACAAGTCACACCGTTAGTTATCCGTCGCCACATAACAAATTACCTCAGTACTTACAGCTTAAAACAACCAACGGATGATCTCACCCAGTTTCCGTCAGGAGTAAGGAGGTGGCGGAGCTGGGTGGTTCTGGCTCAGGGTCTCCAGTGAGGTTGCATACCTCTGAAGACGGAGCAGGGCGGAAGGATTGGCTCCCAAGTTCACTCACACAGCTCTCGGCCAGAGGCCTCAGTTACTCAGCTGGGCCTCTCCTTACGCCAGGGTAGCTGGCCTCCCCAGTGGGTGATCAGAGAGGGCGAGAGAGCAAGGCAGTAGTCACGGTGTCTTTTATGACTAGGTCGGAAGTGGTATAGCCTCGCTTCCACAGTCTCCTGTTGACCGTCCAGATCAACAGTGATACAGTATGGGAGGGGGCCACGGAGGGGGTCACTGGGGCCACCCTGAAGGCTGCTGGCAAACAAGTAGAAAATGAGATTTCTAGAAGATACCACTTAGAGTCAATTTTAACAAATCACATACCTAGGAATGTCTAACAAAATATGTGAGACGTCTTGAAGACTGTAACACACTGTAAGGCATTGGAAACTTGAAGACCTAAATAAATTGAGGCACATGCTGTGTTTGTACATCTGGAGATTGACACAATCCTATCTTTTTTATTATTTAATAGAAACTGACAAACTGAATCTAAAATTTGTATGGAAATGCAAAGAGCCAAGAATAAACAGCACAATCTTGAGGAAGAATAAAACATGCTAGATATTTGAACCTGAGCTGGTACCAGATATCCCAGATCTACAGTATAGTGGTTCAGGACAGCACAGACAGAGTCGGGGGGACTAGGAGCGAGGGTCTGGGAGAGGCTGTACATGCGTGGTGCCCGGCGTGTGGACAGAGGTAAGGCTGTGGTGCAGTTGGGAAGGGCCCTCTCTTTAGTGAATGGTTTTAGATTAATTAGGTAGCCATATGCAGAAACATAGGAGTCTGAATCTCTGCTCAGGCCCTGCAAAAACCCTAGCTCCAGATGGACAGCAGACCTCATGGTGAAAGGTGAGGGACCGAAACTGAGAAGATAGAGGACATCTTCTTGACCGTGAAGCAAGCAGAGACTTAGTACATCACTGACATAAACGTACAGGAGTCGTTTATCAGGATTGTGAACAGTCAGCCCAACAGGATGCACGAAAGCCTTCAACAGGCACTTCAGACGGGAGGACCCCCAGCTAGCCAGTGACAGTGGGAAGCACAAGGCTGCTGAGGCATCACTGCACACCCATGAGGGCACTGAACATAGAAAGACACAGGCATTGGTTCTCAGGCCTGCCATGACAGGTTACCTCAGACTTGCAGGCTCAGAAGCAGCGAAGGTTTATTCTCTCACAGTTTTCGAGGCCCAGAGTCCAAGGTGAGGTGTTGGCAGTGCCATGCTCCTTGCAGAGAAGCTCCCGCAGAGAACGCTTTCCTTGTTTCCAGATTCTGGTGGCTGCAGGCATTCCCTGGCTGGTGGCCTCATCACTCCAGGCTCTGCCTTTGTCTCTGCACCCCCTTCTCCATGTGTATGTCAGAACTCCTTTCGCCTCTTGCAGTTTAGGCCCACCAAAGAAATCCAGGGGAAGCTCCCCCTCTTAGAAGGTGATGTTCACAGGTTCCGGGGGTTAAGACATAGACATGTCTGGGGCCACCATTCAGCCCAGTGCAGCAGACTGTGCCCCATACTGGTGAGATGCGGAGTAACTGGAATGCTCTTTCATTGTCAGCAGAGTATAGACTTGTATGAGCACTTCGGGAAACTGGTGTAGTTCCTGCCAAAGATGGAATGTACGTGCAGGACCC
Source organism: Ailuropoda melanoleuca (assembly GCF_002007445.2). Taxonomy (NCBI): domain Eukaryota; kingdom Metazoa; phylum Chordata; class Mammalia; order Carnivora; family Ursidae; genus Ailuropoda; species Ailuropoda melanoleuca. The sequence goes on from NC_048226.1 coordinate 1,327,048, forward strand.
TCGCTGTCCACGAGTAGAGCGTGCCTCTGACCTTCTGGGGGCTGGATAGCTGCAGTGAAGAAGCCGTTACCATTCCTTTACATGGAAGATTCTTCAAGCACTCCCAGACCCAAAGAATCATCTCGCTTATTAGGCTTTTCTGGCACCTCAGGACACACTGCCAGTGCGTACACGCCATAAACCAAGCCGAGCGCAGATGCTCACAGACGCGGTTCCAGGGCGTGGCGGCTGGATGCCGAGGTGCTGAGTGTGGTTGTGGGGGCAGGGGCTCGGGGGGCTGCTCTCGCGATGGGGGTGCGCAGTGTCCCTGAAATAGCTTGCTGCAGACGAAACTCTGAGCACTGTTCCCACTTGTGGCTTTTCTCATAAAAGTAAAAATCATCTTCGGATTTCTCAAAACAGGTACTAATGTAGATCTTTTGTAAAGTTGGAGTGACAGAACACAAACTTTTGAAAAGCAGGGGGTATGTGTGACCCAGCACCCCTGGTGTGTGTATGGTCAGCAGAAATGCGTATGTATGTTAATCAAAAGACACACGCAGTCATGTTCCAAACAGCAGTATTTGTCATACTCCTAACAACATTAGAATGAATAGCAGTTTATTGGTACAATCAGATATTCTAGATAGAAGAAGAATGAATGGACTACAGTTAGACACGTTAGCTGGTTGAGGCTCAGGAACCATGTGTATACACTCTACACTTCCATTGGTAAAAGCTGGAGAGCAGGGAGAGCTGCTGGAGGGGTTTCAGAGTCGGCCGAGGGACGTGGGGAGAGGGTAGTACCTGGAAAAGGGTGTGAGGAAGCATTTGGAGGGTACTGGTGGTGGTCTGGTTCTGATGGGGGCGCCACGTACGGTGTTCACAGTTTGTGAAAGTTTAAGCTTTACACTCGGGACTCGTATGGGGTTTTTTAATTTTGTTTATTTAAATTCAATTAATTAACATAGTGTATTATCAGTTTCAGAGGTGGAGTTCAGTGATTCATTGGTTGTGTATAAAACCCAGTGCTCATTACTTCAACTGTCCTCCTTAATGTCCATCTCCACTTACCCCTCCCCCCCCACTTGGATATTTTTCTATGTGAAAAGAACGATAAGCACTGGGAATTGTTGGGGTTTTTTGTTTTTTTTGTTTTTTACTGTGTAGGACATCTCTCTTGGACTAATGGGGTACCTTCAATTTGATGTGCACGGATCATTCCCTTAAGTTGGAGAGGTTTCGTAGGGGTATCGGATTCTAACGTTCCTAAGGACTTTGAATTGCAAGTGACAGCAGCCCAAATTAATTAAAGCAGAAGTAGGATTTGTCTCCTGTAACGGGGAAGTCTGAGGGGTGGAGCTGCGCTCAGCAAGGTGAACACCAGAGTTCGGTCCCTGTTTGGTCTTGGCTCTCCTCCCTCCCTACCCATTTTGACTTTGCTTACCCTATTTTAATTGTCATGTGGAGACTGTCCGTTGTGACAAAGATGGCCCCAGCCGCACCTAGATGTACGTTGTGGGCCTCTTTCCCAGCAGCACCAGTAAAACCCAGGGAGGACTGACTGCCCCAGCTTGAGTCACGCACCCACCTCTGAGACGGGTCTGGCCCTGGAGAGGAGCGACATGTTCTTGCCACACTAAAGAGGTTCTTTACCTGAAGGGCTGAGGAAAGAACATGCTAGGCTGTCTAAAACTACCCATTTCAGGAGTGCAGGTGTCTTCAGGTGCAGCAACTAGGTGATGTAGTTACTCAGATACTGTGGTAAGTGGAAGACCACATGCTAAGCAGAGGTGGGTTTGTACCAGGAACATTTCTGCCACTTTTCACGTGGTCACTGCACTTCTCAGTATAAACCATACCTGAGGGTACAGGTGTGGATGAGGACTGCCTTTTCTAGTCTTTTCCCTTCCTGGCTGGTAAACATATACTGCTTAATTAAGAGACGAGGCTTTAGCAAGAGCAAATAGTACTTACTGTGTATGTTTAGTCTGGATCAGAGAATCCCACAGTTAAGTGCCTCTGCCTGGGTCCTGTGTCTGCCTGGCCCTTGCGTCGTCTGCCGTGGTGCTTACCCTAAAGTCACCTCATTTAGTGGAGAAGCTGACAGACTTTGGGCTTGTCACCTGTTTTTGTCCGGCCTCAGAGCTAAGAATGGTTTTCATATTTTTAAGTGGTTGGGGGAAAAACGAGAAGAGTAACATTTTGTGATGTGAAAATTCTATGACATTCAGGTTTTTGTGGCCATAAGCATAGTGTTTTTGAAATACAGCCATGCTCGTTAGTGTAGGTGCTGCTTGGCTGTTTTTGCAGGACAGCAGAATTGAGTGGCTGTGACAGTGACAGTACGGCCCGTGAAGCCTAAAATATTGACTGTCAGTTTGACAACCCTTGATTTAAACATAGTTGGGCCGAATGCAGCCAAGGAGAGCCATATAACCTAGTCTGTTGGAAATGAGGAGTTAATTATTGGCTGGGAAAGAATGAGTATATCGTGCCCCCAGCGATGCTGCCCTCACGCGAGCTAGATGGAGCCTTTCTGTCCTTCAGCCCAAGCAACAGCAAGAAAGACAAGCTGACCTAGGGCGCGGGGGCCGCTGAACAGAGACACAGCTACCAAGCAGCCTCCATACAGTAGGAACCCCAATCCAAAGTCCCTATATTTTATCAGCGTGAGTAGCATTCGTCCCAGGTAGTTTATATCAAGTCATACTTCCTGATCTCTTTGCTTTATGAACTTTCCCAAATTTTTTTTGCTATCTCTGCAAAGCTTCTTGACCCCCAGGACATAGGTACGTTGCCCATGTGATGGCTGGTCGATCCACGTGCTCGTAACTCTCTGGGGGAATTACTGGGTCCCTCAGAAACACTAATCTCCAACACTTACGCCAGGATAAGTGTTCCTCTTTTGAGTATTGTTAAAACAAAAAAATAGTGTAGCATAAATTCTACTTTGCCCTTTTCTGGGATCTCCATTTGAGGTAATTACGAAGATAATTAGCCAATTCAGAGTGGTATTCCAGTGATTAAAAAGGCAGTGGGTAGTGGGAAACCTCGTCTTATCACTTTGTGCCTGTAGTACTGTTTCAGAGTTCAGTGGGCATCCTTATTTAACCCAACATATGTATATGTATTTTTCTCTGAAGTTACTAGTGAAGACCCCAAATTGAAGAGGTCCGAGGTGTTAACCTAGAAGTGAAAAACTCTGATGCTCGTCAGACTGATGAGGCAGCCGAAAGTGAAGGTGGCCTCGGGTTGAGAGCACAGGCTCTGACACGGCTCCCAGCTGCTGGGTTTTAATTTAGGCAACATGAGTCCACTCTTGTCAGGTCTTGCTATTTTTTGAGAGAAGTTAGAAGTCTGGAATTTTTATGTGACATCCCCTATTTTTTTTTTTCTTAATTTTAAGCAGGATCCATGCCCCACATGGGGCTTGAACTCGTGACCCTGAGATGAAGTGTCGCACGTTACTGACTGAGCCAGCCAGGTGCCTCATCCCCTAATTTTTGAATATTAACAATTTTAAAAGAAATTAGTACGTACTAACAATTTCGCTCATTGGCCAGTTACAGCTTCTACGGAAGAACTCATCATTATAATGATATTTCCACCCAGTTTCTTTCCAAAGGAGGGAGAGAAGCAATGAAATGAAGAAATAGCTGTGTGTCTTACAGCTGTCTCTGACTGTTGGTCATTCTTGCTGAGAGACAGCTTCAGTGTATAAATTATGAGGACTGGGGTGTGGGACATTTCACGTCAGTGTTTACTCCCCTTTTCCATGGAAGGCAACCATTTTTTGCCTGACATGAATACTTCTAACAATAATGAAATGTCTTTATTCAAGAAAATATTTTGTGGGATTCATATTAGGCATAAAGGGGGCTTAAGGGGCACCCAGGTGGCGCAGTCAGTTGAGTGTCTGTCTTCGGCTCGGGTCATGATCTCGAGGTTCTGGGATTGAACCCCACGTTGGGCTCCCTACTTGGCGGGGAGTCTGCTTCTCTCTCTGCCTCTGCCTCTCCCCCCTCCTCGTGTTCTCTCTCTCTCAAATAAAATCTTTAAAAAGGAGGGGGGGTGAAGAAGAAATTTAGAGTTTAGTGGGAAGTGATGTGCCTGCTGGAAAGCACTGGAGTGATGGCCAGCTGAATGGCCCCAAAAGGATGAATGCTTCTTTAGGGAGAAAGCAGAGCAGGATTGAAGTGGGCAGAAGTGGACCCAGAAGAAGTAGAATTGGAACAGATCCTGAGATCAAAATGGTTGTAGGCAGAGTGCGGAAGCAGCAGGCATTCGCCAAGAAAGGAGCAGCGTGGTGGAGCTGGAGCTGGTTTCCAGCAGACGGGGGTGGAGGGTCCAGTGCTTTCAGGAGCCGCAGAGGAAGAGCACCGTTGAGTTCTGCTGCGTGCCAGGCTCTGTCTGTGCTTCCTGACTTCCTGGATACGTGCTGACTTCATCTGGTTGCATGTGCTATGCGCACCCTCCTGGGGAGTTGAGACTTGGAGGAGTTTAGGAACATGTCCAGGCTGTGACAGGTGAGAAATGTGGCAGAGCTGGGGATCAAACTGATGCCAGCCTGACCCCACGCAGCTCGCTTTCTAGGGAAACTGGGTCGCTTGGAGGAAATTATATAGGACATGCAGGCTAGGTCTAGTGCTCCCTTCTGGACCAATTCTGCAGTAATGAAAATGGAAGTAATATGATGGGAACTGGGCGTTTTAGGAGAATCTAAAGAAGCGGGTTGGGAGGAGGGGCAACAAAATAGGAAAAGAAAAAACTATTAACTGAAGTAAGTGATGAGCATCAGAATTTGGAATGGAAAAGAGAAGAGCATGAGACATTTCAAAATGAAAATGAAGGGAACCTGGTGACTCAAACTCTAGGGCACAAAATAGAGGAAAGGAAGTTTAATTGAGGTATATTTGCAGGCAATAATGGAGTCTGTGTTACATCCACTCACTGCTGTTCTTTTGTTAGAATTTTAATAATTGGTAATGAATTTTCTTTGCAGTCTTAAAATATTTGATCTGGAGCTTCTCATGCCAATGAGAATTTCTTAGGTAAAAAGACTTGAAAAACAAATTTTCTCAAGAGCTTGGTTAAGCTAATTAAAGCTGCATAATATCTTAAGGTCGAATAAGTAAGTGAAAATTTAAATTATCTTTAAATAAAAAGAACAAGAATTCATGAATGCCCACAAAGTTATAGGTTTAGTAGGGGCAGGATGGACTTTGAAAGTCATTCTCTTTGTTTTTTAGGAGATAAAGAAAAAGACACTGACCCAGCTGCTTCTTAGATATATGACCTTGGGCAAGTTATTAAATCTCTTTGAATATCAGTTCTTCATTTTTAAAACAGGGACATCAGCAGCAACAGCACAGGGTTCCGGAGAAAAATACAACAGGAGAGATGGTTCTCAGCTCTTAGCATCTGCTCAGTACCATCTCAGGGGAGAGCGCTTACTTGGCTCTTGTTCTGATTACACACAGGAAGAGTCAGAAACCACATTTTCTGAATTTTCTGCAATTCATACACATTTGTTTTTAAATTATACCATGCTAGTGAACTTTTCTGTTTATCTCTGATAATCTCATTCTTTACTGCCTTGACTTAGCTAGCAGCTTTATAGTCCCATAGTATAGCAGTTAGGAATTGTTCTGCCTTCTCATTCCCTTACCTTTTTCCCTCCTGAGTGCCAGACTGATGGCCCCGCACAGTCCTTACGTTCTTCCCTACTGAGTGCCAGACTGATGGCCTCAGAGTCCTTACCTTCTTCCCTCCTGAGTGCCAGACTCATGGCCCCACAGAGTCCTTACGTTCTTCCCTCCTGAGTGCCAGACTGATGGCCCCGCAGAGTCCTTACCTGCCAAGAAGGTGCAGCAGCGGGAAGGCAGGACTTCGGTTTCTCCATAGCTCTTCCCTCTTTGCCACTGCACATTGGGATAAACTAAGATTATGGTGGTGGTTCTTTTTGCTAGTCTTCACAGAAAGGTACATTTGTGGCCTAAAAATGAGTAAATAAAGTTGTCTTTTTTTTCAATAGCTTGTGAAATCCTTTGTGCTTTTTACCTGCCAAAATAATAGCTTTGTTTTGTTTTTAATAAGAAAGCTCAACTTATGAGAATCATTATGAATTTGCTGCTGTGCAGGGCAGTTTGGCTTGGGGAAGTTGCTAGTGCTGCATGTTTTCGAATTTTGTTCAGGAGCAGGTATTGTGAATAAAAGTTTGGTGGTTGTATTTTAATCTGTGACTATTCAAGTTTTAAAGAACTAGAATATTTCCCTTTTCTGGGTGCTTGTGACTGCTAGCCAGATGCTGAAGGTTTATCTGTGCCACCTGAGAAGGTCCCTTCAGTCCACCCTCTCAGTACCATTGTAATGTCATTGGGCAACACAGGATAGTGGTGATTTAGAACAGTGTTTCTCAAGCTCTCTTTTTTTAATTTCCTCCCTGACAAAAGCCTTTTTAAAATAGTTTTTTCCTAATTGGCCTCCACCTCCATGAAATTTTAATTCCATGGATGTACTGTATTTATGGATATATATATATACTATTTATGTATTCCATGTATATCTGTGTTTTATACATAGAGAGTGAGGTATTTTTGTGCCTCCTTCCCCCAAAGAGTTGGTGTTTGTCCCCTTGAGGTGATACCGTCTACACTGGGAATGCATGGTTTATAGCCACAATTCTTAAAATTTTTGGTTTCAGGACTTTCATATTCTCTAAAATTACTAAGGACTCTGAAGAACTTTGATTTATGGGTGTTATATGTAGAAATATCCTATTACAAATTAAAGCTGAGAAAAACTGCAAAATATTAATTTTTAAAAATATTTTATGAAAAATTACTATCCCTTCCCTTACCCCTGCCATCACCACCAAAAAGGTTTAGTGAGAAAAGTGGCATTGTTAGACATTTTTGCAAACAGCAAGATTCTCATAGTTGGCTCTGCATTTAATCTGTTACAGTGTTAAAAAGAAAAACTGGTATCATACAGATAGGTCATTGGAAAAGGAGGGAATGTTTTAACCTTTTCAGATAACCAAAACTTGGCAATTTGTAGATTCTTAAGGTTAGTTGCAGTCCAGAAGCTCAAACTGTATATAAAAACTTTAATCCCATTACTTGAAAATTCATTGGTCTTTGACTTTGAATGGATCCTGGTTGATGAATCATTTTGTGCCATTGTACATTCGTCACTGGAAAATACTGGTTCTCTGACTTACACAGATCTTCCAGATGTTGATAGAGTACCAGCCACAAACATGTCATTAATATCACTACTGATATTCCCAGAAACTCTAAAAAANCTGATTTTCCCAGAAAATCTAAAAAATGGGGGATTTTTTGAAAGTTTTTTTTTTTTTTTTTTTTTTTTTTGCTAGAATGTGGTCCTTGGCAATAAATACTGTTATTTTTCTTGAAGTGACAGGCTCACTTTGTTCATTTTTGAGACAATGTCTGCAGTATATGCAAGTCTAAATAACCACGCTTTGCCAGTTGTTCCTTGAAATAAGAAACCTCTTCTATGAGAAAGGTGACTGGGGCCGCTTGCAGCTTGAGCAAGTGTCTCTGCTTCCCGCCGTCGTCACACTTGCATATGCAGCAGACTTTCCAGAGTCACCCAGAGTATCAATCACTAAGACTCGTGTTCAGGGTCAAGGTTTAATAAAGTTAGTTGCGTTGCTGTGAGAATGTACTGAGGGGGTACAGCCAGTACTGGGGCCACTCTCCTGATTTGGCCCTTGATGGGGCTCTGGGAGCGTGACCGCTAGTGCGCACGGCAACACGGTGAAAGGGACAAATAGCTAGTTAGTGTTTGTATGGAAACGGTTCTGACCTCCCTAGGGGTCCACGGAAGCACACTTTGAGAAACACAGATTTAGAACAAGAGCTTTGAGCCAGACTGCCTGGACTGAGTCCAAGCTCCGTCACTTACTGGCTACATGCATGACCCTGAGCAGTTACCCTGATAACCAACAGCAGACAAACACACTTTCCCCCGGGAACAGAGGCCACAAAGCCCCACAGAATGTTTGCCATTGGCTTTTCTGTCCCATCTTTGTTATTTTTTTTTTCATTTGATGTGTATATTTATAGAACTACCAAAGTAGCCCTGTACAGAGAGATGGGATTCTGAAGTGATTTGCCATCATGGAGCAAGAAAGAGGTTTGTGAAAATGCCAAGTTGTATTCCCAGGCTAAAGGTTTCAATGTTCTCAGTAGTTTTAGGATAGTTCTTTTTAAAGGCAAATGCAAAACCTGCTGCCTTGTTTTGTAATCCTGTCAAATGCATTACTGTTTTTGGTTCTAAAATCTGCCTTAAGTACACTCCTTCCCCCAACAGTCTTTTCAAACAATTTAGGTAAAGAAATCCTGTCAGTGATAAACATTGAATGCTCTCCTTCATTGTTGATCAGTTCAGGGCAACTTCAGTGGCAAAGCCTTGTCCTCCTGTGGTGGTTCTTATCTCTTAGGGTTTTTGCATAGACTCATAACACATACACCCATTTTGGAGTAACCTTCATTTCATTTGGGAGGGTTTTGGTTTTTTTTTTTTAATAGTGTGGTATTACCTTCTGTCCTGTTATTCATGCCAAAGGATCCCTCACTCTGTGGGAGAAACGGTACCCGGGGCTCTTCCATCTGCTCTGATTGATGGCTGCCTGCGTGTGGTTTCCAGACAGCCCTGTGTCATGGCCGCTCTTTCATCTTAAACACTTAATAAATATTTCGTTCCCAATTAGACAAGTTCTACCTTCATTTAAGAGGATTTTAAAAGTTCAAAAAAATGTACAAATCAGAAAGTACCATTAGCTTTGCCGTCCTTGGATACATTCTTTCCTGTCCTAATTGATGATTGTAGATTCTCTTTTTGTCCAAATTGACAACATATCATATATACATTTCATGTTGTGTCTTTTCATTTGTTATCAGCATTCTCCTCTGCCAAAAATTCTACTGAAATGTTTTAATAACTCATAACTTTTGAAAAAAATTCATTCTCCTGATGTCGAGCATGTATTTGTAATTTACCAACATTATAAATAGTGCCATGGAGCATAGCCCTTGGGTGTGTTGGTCTTTTTTCTGATTATACCCTAGGTATTTTGTTGAAGACCCTGAAGGGGAGTGACTGGTTCTGAGGGCAGTTTTGTAAGGCTCTTACAGTGAATTGCTAAATTGTTGGCTAGAAAGATTGGGCCAGTTCCTCACTTCCTCCACATTCTGCCCATTTCCTTCTGTCTTCACCAGCATTGGTATTCTGTAAAACGCTTTTTAAACAGAATAAATTATACAAGTTTGCTCGGTGAACTTCAAGCAAAAGTGCTAATGCTTAGAAAGTAATAGTATAACATGTAGCAAAACATATAATGCATTTCTTATTATTAAGAGTCCAAACTGAACTAGCCTGAAAGGATTTTCCTTAACATGCTGGTGATGTGGAGTCTTCAGAACAGACCTATCCCCTAGAGTTGTTTACATTTTCTGAGCCAGTACAGACCTTGTGTCGAGAGGGTTGGAAATAAAAGTTCATTTTGTATCTTTTGGTCATTATTCTTTCTCTCTACCTTAGCCCTGGGTCTTGAGACAGGTATATAGAATGATTTAAGGCGGGGGTGTATGTGAGGTTTTTTTTATTATTACATAAAGCAAATGTGGATAATGTGTGGCTGCAGTTGTGTCTGAGTTCTTTACTAATTCTGTGTAAATTTCAGGTGTGCAACAGAGGAACATGGCTCAAGAAACTAATCACAGCCAAGTGCCTATGCTTTGTTCCACTGGCTGTGGATTTTATGGAAACCCTCGTACAAATGGCATGTGTTCAGTATGCTATAAAGAACATCTTCAAAGACAGAATAGCAGTAATGGTAGAATAAGCCCACCTGGTAAGTATTTCTGTCAAAACCCAGCAGTATTCATCATTGAGATAGATTTGGATAGCACGATGCACCAGATACTTTTTCCTACTCTCACATTGTGCTTATATAACTGTGTTCTTATCGGGAGAATTCCTCCTTGCATGTCTTCATTATCAGTGGTATCCTTACCCATTGAAAATAACCAGAACAAATGCATTCCACAGCCTTACTTGCTGTGCTACAGGACTCTGTTCTCTTATGAAAACACAGGCATACTCCGAGTAGATGTAGGTACCTGGGTAAGTCAGGTGTAAAGGAGGGAGGGTTATGAAGACCTTGGTTATTTTATCTGGGATGACTTTTGAAGCCAAGATAGTTGTAGAAGGAAAGAGTGTGTTACAGTTGGTCATAGCTGACTTTAGAGAGAGGGAAGACAGGTGCAGCAGTGTGACTGAGAGTAAGGGGTGTCTGGGTGCGTTCTGTGTGTCTGAGGATTCTTTTGGGATTGTGGAGGTGGGTTTTTGTGTCAGTGGTTGTACTGGAAGCATCAGGAGGATTCTGACTGTGGGCTTCACAGAGCTGTAGCGGTCAGCAAAGGCTATTACTTAGTTCATGCAGAATTCTGCGTGGGGGCTTTCTCATTGTTGCTTCATGTTCAAGCCAAAAACTAGAACGACTTAATCAGAATTTCTCCAAATTTTCTCAAGGCCAAGATGAAATGAATATAAATTGTGTTTTCATTAAATCACCACCTACATTTCTGCCTTGTGAAGAATAGGGAAAAGAATAACCCTACGTGCTGAGCACAGATTTCAGTTCTGAACTTATATTTGCCTTAACTGCCCCATCTTTTGTGTCAAATACCTTGTTTGTGCACTAGTACTTGCAAGATGTGTGTGAATTCGAGGGTGCGAGTGAGCTGCAGTCCTGAGAAGTAAGGGTTCAGTTTATTAGTATATACAGCTTAGTTGGTATGCTGTTTCTTTCTTGGTTTAAATCACCTTTTTTCCACTGGATAATTACTGAAAATTTCCAAATAAAAGTAACGAAGCAGCATGTTATAGGTGTTGTAAGACAAGATTTGTCTACTCTATTTCCCATATAGGTGTTCTCTATTTTAGACAAGGTGTTGGTATGCCCAGAGCAGAGTCCCTAATAGGAACTGTGGTTCTGTTGCAGCAGCTTCTGTCAGTAGTCTGTCTGAATCTTTACCCGTCCAGTGCACAGACGGCAGTGTCCCGGACGCTCAGTCACCGCTAGACTCCTCGTCTGCATCCGTGCAGCCAAGGTAAGCCGCGCTCTGAGGGGCGGTTGGGAAGCTAGTGAAAGAGGAAGCAAGCACGTGTTCTCTGTCTTATCAGTGCTGTGAAGGAGACGGAGGTCAGGTCACGTCAGGGTTAACCGGCCTAACACTGTATCTGTCTCCCTGCTGACTAGTTAGAAGAGGCGTCTTGTGTTTACACTGGGGGGGAGCGGGGAAGGTGTCTTTTAAGTTCCCATTTCTTTTGAGACAGCCTTTCCTTTATTTCTCCTGATAACATCCCGCCCCTGAAGTCCTTCTGAAATCAGATGCTGGGTTCTTCTAAGGGCCCCGTGCCTGTGGCGCAGGCTCCTCTTGGCTCTCCGCTCTCTGCCATAGCCCTGTGCTCACCCTGTTCTGGCCGTGCCCTCACTTTCCATTCTCGCTGTGAAGTCCCGCCGTGTAGAAGCCTGAAAACGCAGAAATACTTGCTTCACTTGTCCTGCTCTTAGGAAACAAGGATGACGTTTCTACTGAAGTCCTTCCCCCAGTTCGTCATGGGAGACGCCCAGTTGCACTGCGCCAGCGCGTCCTTTCCAGCGTTGTACCCGGGCTCCTGAGGCCAGGCCTGGCCGCGCTAGTGCTCGTGGGCTGAGTTCATGCATCGAGGCCACTGCCTGCTGCTCTTGTTGCTAGCCCCAGGGACTTCTGGGCCACACCGGTCTCTGGTTTCATGGCGCTCTGGTTAATGCAGAAGTTACGGAACAGTACTCTAGTAATGATGTGCTTAGCTATGTTGAACTCGTGCTTATTATGTCACTCTAGTTACTGTTCCTGCATGGAGATCATTTTGTAAATGTATGTATTTTTGCTTTTCTAGCCCTGTATCAAATCAGTCACTTTTATCAGAATCTGTAGCGTCTTCCCAAGTGGACAGTACATCTGTGGACAAAGCAGGACCTGAAACAGAAGACCTGCAAGGTTTGCACACGAGCCGGCTCCCTTCCAGAGCTCCGTTAGTGGCGGAGGGTCACAGGCCGGCCCGGGCCTCGGGGCGTGGGTTCTTTTAAATTGCCTGCCGAAAATATATTTTTATATTTATTTTCTTTATGATCAGAATATTTTATATCTTCAGGTATTTAATGAACTGACATGTTGGGAGCCACTTCCCACTGATAGATGATTATGTCATCCACGTACATGGAGGAAATTGTAAATTTGTTTAGTTTGAGAATGAAGTGAATGAGTAGTGGTATTACGTCATACTGTTCTCTTTTGCTGTTATTTTTACCAACTTAACCTAAATAGTATTTCCCCTGTAAGTGGCTGTGGCCCAGGAGGGGTCTCTTGTCCTTTGACTCCGTTGTTAGAGAGACTGTTTGACTTGACTGGCGGTCATCCCTCTCTCCCCGTGTATGGCTGCGAGGATAGCCGTTACGTTCAGTTTCTTGTCTTGACAGCACAGTGCCTCTTGTTCTTGCCCATACTCTTTCCATCCCTGTCACGTGGGTCAGAATGATCTAGGGAGGCTTTCTCGGTGGGCAGAGATGGTAGAGAGACGTTGAGGAGGCTGGGAGATAGCGTGTGCTTGTGTGGAGATGATGGCTCACTGGAGAAGGATGCTCCGGAAAGGTAAGCCCACGGCCAAGCCTGCGCATGACTTAGAGAAGAGACCTTCCATCGAACGTGGTGTTCGCACGGTAGCCACAGATGATCTGGTAATCTTAGCTGAAGTTTAAATGTGACTGAGCTGGCTAGTTCCCCTAGCTCCGAGTTCATGCCCAGGAAATGATTAGCGTAATTTGCCTGTTTGTAGATTTTGCTATCACAGGAAAATGTACTGTCTGGCCAACATCAGTATTCTCTTCCATGCAGCATATTATTGTAAATTAATAAATATTGTAGGTGAAAAGTTTTTATTTTTTTCGTTAAATAGAAAAATTTAAGGAAGGGCAGAAATAGAAAAATCCCTAAGATTTAGTTATCCCTGGGGTGTGGGAAGTAGGAGGAGGGTGGAAAAGCTTTCGGTTTTGTGACGGTGGCAGTGACCGGCTGCTTTAGACGGGTCTCCAAGAGGTGGTGTGGCCAGACGGGATGCACGCACAGTAAGTTGGACGTGATCACGTTTCAGAATTAGCTCCGTTGGAGGTTGTCGATAGATAATTGGTATTCAGATGTGTGGTGAGTATTATGTCTGCGATTTGGAAGTCCTTGGCACGCGTTGAATAATGAGGAGCTAAAATTAGGAGGAGCAGGTTGGAGGACTAGTCAGCAAAGGAAGAAAAAGTCAGCTGGGCCCTGGTTAATTTCAACCCACAGGTGCCCACGTCGGAGAGTTTCTAGAAGCAAGGGTTGCTTAGCAGTTTGGGAAGAGAGCTAAGTAAGGAAAAAATGAAAACAGGCTACTAATCATGAAGATGTCAAGTCTCACAATGGAACAAAGTTGAGAATGTTGGTCATGAACAAAATGTGTGCTGCTTAAGGATATGGTAGCAATTACTGTACAAGTCTGACAAAGGATGAGGAAAGGTTGGTCCCCTGTGACTGTGTAAAGTGCTTTTATACCGTTCATGGGGTATGGAGAACAGGGTGGTTTCTGCACCCAGCCCTGAGGACAGGAAGGCAGAAGGTGGTCATGAAGCTATATTAGGAGAAATCATAAGGGGTTTTAAAAATGTATAGACTCCTTTGTTCATGTATGATTTCAATGATTTTTAAGGTTAAACCAGTATTGGTTTATAAATACCTCTTAAAAACTTAGCATTCGTTATTTTAGCATTGCAGAATCTTTGAAAAACCTGGTATAAGTTTCATCTGAGTTTGAGAGGATTCATTTTCAGTGCATAAAATCTCTTTTAACAGCCTTGTTTTTAAAAAGGTCTTGCTTATGCTGTTGAATTAAGAATGTCTTCTTTCTTGTCATTTCCCTGTTGGGTAGAAACAAATGCAGAGAGTGTTTTTTTCCATCTGTTTGGTGGATGGACAAACACTGACGGAGAAGAAGTCTTGGGCTCGAGTCCTGTGGTCATTTGAGCTGGACCTGGAATCCAGGCACCTGACTCTAGGCCGGTATTCTATCCCCACACAGTTGTAGTGCTCGCTAGACTGGGATGCGCAGCCCTGCCATTGCCAGGGTGGGGTGGTCTGCTTTGGTGACCGCCCAGACACCTCCTTTCTTCTGTATTCCTCCATTTGCATCCCTCAGGGAAGTTGATTTAGATGGGAAGATCATCCCAGATGGATGAGGGTCCATGAGTAGCAGCCGTACATCTAGCCAGCATTTCCTAACATTCTTTTTTGGAGTTTTCAGATTAGTGTCCTTGAAACAGCTTCTTTCCCTGTAGGTATTCTGCTTATGATTAGGCTGTGTTGCCACCAGGTGGGTAGTGCTGCTTTCATTTTGTCCTCATGGCTCTGAAGAATTTTTCTCCTCTTTAAATGAGAATTTAACATATTACAGCATGTTTCTCATGTAATTATACCTCACATATCTCGCTTAGGAATGTCAGATTTTCAGTCCACAAAAGTTAGTTTTTAAAGCATTTTTTTTTAAGTGTTTTGGAGCACTTTACACCATCATGTTTGATTGCCTTACTGCACATTATGCTTCACTTTGGTTAACCTCTCAGTCCCTCAGATCCTGGACCTTAGTAAAAAGAAATGGAATTTGGATCAGAGGTTCTATTTTCTCCCTCCCCTTCCCTCCCTCCCTCCCTTCCTTCCTTCCTTTTTGTTTTTTAAAGATTTTATTTATTAGAGAGAGAGAGGTAGCAACAGAGAGCATGAGCAGGGAGGAGAGGGAGAAGCAGACTCCCCGCTTAGTAGAGCCTGACCTGGGGCTCCATCCCAGGAGCTGAGCCTGAGCTGAAGTCAGGAGCTTCACCGACTGAGCCACCCAGGCGCCCCAGAGGTTCTGTTTTCATATATTGACACCCTACTTCTCTGAGCCTTATTTGTCTTACTTTTAAAGGAGAATAAGTAATAGCCACACCCACCTTACAGGGTGCTGGAAGCTAGTGAGATAACGGAGGTGAAATGGGTCTTACACACCACAAAGCATATTCTTAGTCTGTTCAACGCCACAGGGATGTGGCAGTTACAGGAGGCTTAGGCTAAGAGAGAATGGTGAAGCTTTCCAACAGTAGCACGAGACGAGGTGCTGAGCCCTTTATCAGTGACGCATTCTAGGAGGACTGAGTTGTTGTCAGAATGGTCGGGGTTGCCACCGGAGTTGACACAGTGAACTACATTTCTCAGACTCCAACTCTAAGGGATCCTGACTTCATACAGAGTTGAGTGGACAGCTCGGTGGCTCAGAACACTCCGAGAGGAACAGTCCCATTAGACTGATTTGAGAAAGCTATCTGGATTAAAAATCAAAGACTTCTGATTTTAAAGGCTGGGTTAGAATAGCCAAACAGTCTTGGAAAAAGTAGAACAGATCTGGAGGAAGACTAACAATTCCCAGTTTCCAACCTGCCCCCAGGCTAAAGTAACCAAGACTGCAGGTGCAGGCATGAGGACACTCCTGTGGATCACGGGGTAGGACCGGCGTCCAGAAATAGGCTGACAGTCACCAGCAGTTGATTTTCAGCCAATGAGCCAAGATGGTCCAGTAGGGGAGGTGTAGGCTTCAGCAGATGATGCTGGGCAGTTAGAAGAGTAAAACTGAATCTCTGCCTCACACCTTATACAAACGTTTACCGCAAAATACTAGAATAGAGGAGCCAAAACTGTAAAATGTTTAAAAGAAAAACAGGCCTAAGTCTTCATGACCTTGGCTTAGGCAGAGCTTCCTTAAGTGGGGCGCCTGGAGCACAAGCGACCAGAAGAAAACAGACACATTGAAACCTGTCTGCTTCAAGGGACACTATCACGAGCGCAAAACGGTAGTCCACAGAATAGGACAGGTACGTGCGAATCGTGTCTCTGATAAGGATATACAGAGAATGTTACAATTCCACAATAGAAAGACCAGTGTTTTAAAGGGCAAAAGGATTTGAGTAGACGTTTTTTCCAAAGCAGATATGCAAATGGCCAAGTGTGAAGGGTATGGAGAAATTAGAACCCTAATACATGGTTGTTGGGGACGTACAGTTATGGAGCCGCTTTGGGAAACAGTTTGGCAGTTACACATTTGATTCAGAAGGTCAGAGAGTTATCCATTTGACCCAGAAATTCCATTCCTAATTCCCAGGGGATTGAAAATGTGTCCACACAGAAAACGTGTAAGAGTGTTCACAGCAGCATTGTTCATAGTTACCAAATGTGGAAACAACCCAGATGGCCATCGGCAGGTGCCTGGATACACGAGATGTGGGCTGTCCATACCCAGAGCATTCCTCAGCCCAGACAGGAATCGAAATTCTTATACCTGCCATGGTAGGATGAGCTTTGCAAACATGCAGAGTACTAGAAGCCAGGCACAAAGGCTTCAGGTTGTGTGGTTCATTTATTCGGGAGGCAGGTGCGTTGAAGAGAGCTCTCTGCGGGAGCAGGACACAGGCCCTTGGGGGCAGTGGGAGCAGCACTTCCTGGAGGGGCCATTCCAGCAAGGCTGCGTTGGAACAAAAGCCAAGAAGGTTGTTTAAAGCAAGTCATGGAAGATACCTGAAGTACTGGGTTCTAATGATGGTTAAGGGAGAGAGCCTTGTGAAGGCTGGTTGCTTGTTTTGTTTTGTTTTGTTTTTTTTGAAGATGACACAGAGTTGTGTTTTAAGAAGATTGATGTCACACTTCTTTGCCCCCAGATAGCCACTGATAGAAACTGCTCTCCTGCACAGAGCTGCTCTGTCCAGAAAGGTGCTGCTGGTCTTGGGTAGCTGTTGAGCACTTGAGATGGGGCTGGTCTGAAATAAGGTAGTTGAGTACATATTTGTTTGCTAGTTACACTAAGTGTAATGTATGCACAGGTTTCAAAGACTGAGTATCAAAAAGATGACAGGGCACCTGGGTGGCTCAGTCGTTAAGCGTCTGCCTTTGGCTCAGGGCGTGATCCTGGCATTCCGGGACTGAGCCCCACATCAGGCTCCTCCGCTGGGAGCCTGCTTCTCCCTCTCCCACTCCCCCTGCCTGTGTTCCCTCTCTCACTGGCTATCTCTCTCTCTGCCAAATAAATAAATAAAATCTTTAAAAAAAAAATGAGAAATGTCTCATATCTCATATTTAAATACTGTTTCCATTTTTAATGATAATATATATTAACTTTGCCTTTCTTACGCTTTTTAACACAGTGGCTGGAAAATATGAAAGTAGATCTATGGCTTGGTATATTGTTTTGGACCCTGCTCTACTATAAGCCTTATTTTTCCCTTGAATATTTAAAATATTCTCATTTTGTAAAGAATTTTTAAGCTAAGAGTTACTTAAAGATCATTTGGTTCAGCCCCTCATTTTGCATAAAATGAAGACGTACGAGAAGGAAACTGAACGTTCTCCCAGTAGGTCATTGGAAAAGTGTATGTTCTTTCAGTAAGTGTCTGTTGAGCGGCTGCTCGGTGCCGGCACTGGGCTAAGTGGTGAGCAGAACGCACCGCGCTTCGTGGGACCCCCAAGGCGGGGACTGGTCCTGCTGTGTGAGGAAGGCATGCACATTACATTACGTGGGCACTGTGTCCGCTGTCAGGTGACCTGGGTCGCCTGTTAGTATTCATCCTGTGTGTTGATATGCTTCCAGACAGAGGTAACAGAAGTGATGCGAAATGGTTTGTGTACTTACAGTTGTGTACTTTTCTAGCAGGACCCAGAGCAGAGGGCTGGTGAAGTATCTTAATTACTGGCCGGTAAACTTTGTCTAGTTTCCCGTTAAAAAATTAAATGTACTTCCCAGCCTTCATGCCTGGGCCTCCCAAACAGGCCTTGAAGACCAGCAGATAGAACTTAGGCGGCTGCTTGTCCTCCGTCATTAACTAGCAGCTGACCTGGTGTCCAGTTCTCCTGTCACACTGTGAGAAACTGCCCCGTTCTGAGGACACTTCTTATTTTGGCTTCAGGTTCAATATGTTTATGGCCCTTTTAAAAGATGGAATTGTGCCCTTTTACATAAGTAAGGGTTTGATAAGGCATGCTT
>NC_048226.1:1346410-1370547 GCF_002007445.2 Ailuropoda melanoleuca
GCTTCGTGGGACCCCCAAGGCGGGGACTGGTCCTGCTGTGTGAGGAAGGCATGCACATTACATTACGTGGGCACTGTGTCCGCTGTCAGGTGACCTGGGTCGCCTGTTAGTATTCATCCTGTGTGTTGATATGCTTCCAGACAGAGGTAACAGAAGTGATGCGAAATGGTTTGTGTACTTAGAGTTGTGTACTTTTTTAGCAGGACCCAGAGCAGAGGGCTGGTGAAGTATCTTAATTACTGGCCGGTAAACTTTGTCTAGTTTCCCGTTAAAAAATTAAATGTACTTCCCAGCCTTCATGCCTGGGCCTCCCAAACAGGCCTTGAAGACCAGCAGATAGAACTTAGGCGGCTGCTTGTCCTCCGTCATTAACTAGCAGCTGACCTGGTGTCCAGTTCTCCTGTCACACTGTGAGAAACTGCCCCGTTCTGAGGACACTTCTTATTTTGGCTTCAGGTTCAATATGTTTATGGCCCTTTTAAAAGATGGAATTGTGCCCTTTTACATAAGTAAGGGTTTGATAAGGCATGCTTTGGTCTTAAATCTCACGTACAAGGAAATGGGTATTTCCAGGAATCCTGGGCATTTACAACAACACTAGATCATGTTGTCCGGAACTGATTTGGTGAATGTTTAAATTCAAGCTGCCAGTGAGTAGTTTGAGGCAAGCGAAGGTCACCTTAGTCTCTTGGGAACATTAGTGGACCGTGATCAGCCTTAGATGCTCGCCCTCGCTCATAAGCTCCCGGGCTGCCTGTGGATCCTTGACTGAAGGTCTGCGTCTGCCATGGACAGATCATTAGGGCTGATACTATGAAATGTCTTCACTGAGACTTGTGTATGTTGTAGTGTGTGTGTGCGTGTGTGTGCGCGTGTGTACGTGTGTGTGCGTGTGCGCGTGTGTGTGTGCGCATACATGTGCGTGTGTGTGTGTGTGGCAGCAGACGTATTTTTCACTCCCC
Source organism: Ailuropoda melanoleuca (assembly GCF_002007445.2). Taxonomy (NCBI): domain Eukaryota; kingdom Metazoa; phylum Chordata; class Mammalia; order Carnivora; family Ursidae; genus Ailuropoda; species Ailuropoda melanoleuca. The sequence continues at coordinate 1,347,373 of NC_048226.1, forward strand.
TCCTTTCCAGATTCCAGTTTGTGCCTCAGTCATTCAGCCGGTTTTGTTGAATACGTTTTCTTGGAGTAGTGCTGTTACTGCTGTTTAGACATTGTTCATACAAGCTTATGGGAATATCACAGTCTCTTGCGAGAGCAGCTTAAATATTATGGCTTGTAGACTTCAAAGACAATAAACGGTTTCTTTTCCNGCTTCGTGGGACCCCCAAGGCGGGGACTGGTCCTGCTGTGTGAGGAAGGCATGCACATTACATTACGTGGGCACTGTGTCCGCTGTCAGGTGACCTGGGTCGCCTGTTAGTATTCATCCTGTGTGTTGATATGCTTCCAGACAGAGGTAACAGAAGTGATGCGAAATGGTTTGTGTACTTAGAGTTGTGTACTTTTTTAGCAGGACCCAGAGCAGAGGGCTGGTGAAGTATCTTAATTACTGGCCAGTAGACTTTGTCTAGTTTCCCGTTAAAAAATTAAATGTACTTCCCAGCCTTCATGCCTGGGCCTCCCAAACAGGCCTTGAAGACCAGCAGATAGAACTTAGGCGGCTGCTTGTCCTCCGTCATTAACTAGCAGCTGACCTGGTGTCCAGTTCTCCTGTCACACTGTGAGAAACTGCCCCGTTCTGAGGACACTTCTTATTTTGGCTTCAGGTTCAATATGTTTATGGCCCTTTTAAAAGATGGAATTGTGCCCTTTTACATAAGTAAGGGTTTGATAAGGCATGCTTTGGTCTTAAATCTCACGTACAAGGAAATGGGTATTTCCAGGAATCCTGGGCATTTACAACAACACTAGATCATGTTGTCCGGAACTGATTTGGTGAATGTTTAAATTCAAGCTGCCAGTGAGTAGTTTGAGGCAAGCGAAGGTCACCTTAGTCTCTTGGGAACATTAGTGGACCGTGATCAGCCTTAGATGCTCGCCCTCGCTCATAAGCTCCCGGGCTGCCTGTGGATCCTTGACTGAAGGTCTGCGCCTGCCATGGACAGATCATTAGGGCTGATACTATGAAATGTCTTCACTGAGACTTGTGTATGCTGTAGTGTGTGTGTGCGTGTGTGCGCGCGTGTGTACGTGCGTGTGCACGCGTGTGTGTGTGCGCATACGTGTGCGTGTGTGTGTGTGTGGCAGCAGACGTATTTTTCACTCCCCTCCTTTCCAGATTCCAGTTTGCGCCTCAGTCATTCAGCCGGTTTTGTTGAATACGTTTTCTTGGAGTAGTGCTGTTACTGCTGTTTAGACATTGTTCATACAAGCTTATGGGAATATCACAGTCTCTTGCGAGAGCAGCTTAAATATTATGGCTTGTAGACTTCAAAGACAATAAACGGTTTCTTTTCCTATGGCAAGTTAAACTATTTTTGAGCTCTTTACACATAGCAAAACATTACTTGATACTGTTCTAGGGGCTCTGGATAAGACAGGTAAGCAAGACATTCATCCCCTGCCCTCATGGTGTTCACATTCTGAGGGTATTTATTCATTAATAATGAAAGGTTTTATGTGTCCATGATCTGTTTAAGATGTTTATAAAATGCTTGTGTTAGCACAGCTATCTCCTCTCTGGTGTCAGAATGTCTGGGTGGAGTGATCAGTTAGAGTTGTTCATCCATGTGTATTTACTTGTTAGTTTGTGGTGTTTTGTCTTTGTCATATTTTGTTAAGATGGGAGGTAATATAATTAACATAAGCAGGTTAGAATCCATTACAGCAAATGCTTGAGTATCTGCTATGTATAGTTCACTGTGATGGGTGCTGGAGATTCAGACGGGAAGTAAGATACCATCCGTCCTCGGTGGGCTTACTTACCGTGGAACTGGGGAAACCGGACCACATGACTGCAGTGGGTGAGCAGTTCAGGAATGCAGCTGAGCAGGTTTTGTGGGGCGCCTGCCCTGTGGTCAGGGGAGCTAGGGCAGGCGCTGTGGCAGGAGTGGCGAGGACAAGCTCCGGCCCTGGAGGAGCTCACTGCTGAGCGGGGGGAAGACAGAGAGGCCACTGTAACAGTGTGGGCAGTAGTAGTGGGTGCATAGGAAGGTTCCTGATCTAAGTTGTTGGGTAGAGGATGGAGTAAGAGTTGACGGTATAAGCTTAAACAAGAAAAACCAATTTGAGTAAGCCAGGGCAAGAGTGGGACAGGAGGGGCGTGGGAAGACATTCCACACAGAAAGGCTGTTGGCAGGAGCCCAGAGACCAGGAGACGGTGTGCTTCGGATGGCTTGTAAATGGTGTGAGCAGAGGGCCGGCGCCTCAGTGGTAGACTGGGAGAGTCCTCGAGTACCGGATGCCGAGAAACTCCGAGAGGCTGAGAACTTGGCTGCGGAATGTCACCGCTTCAGAGCGAGGTGTCCTGTGTGCTGGGTCATATGACAGACTCTGACTCCGGTGACCGCGTCCAGGAGGGGTCAGGGGACTAGGGACAGACGGTCACGTTGGTTCAGGTGTAGGCACAGTGATTTGACTGAATCTTGGTGCAGCTGGCCTTGGCTTTGCTACTTACATGTGTCAATTTATTATCCTAATTATAACATTCTAATAAATTTATCTTCCTAACATTTTAAACGTTTTATGTGAAACATTCTCAGAATTTTAAACATAGTGTTCCACCTAATCTTGGTTTCAGCCCTTTTTGTCCTTGTTCTCTGAGAAATCTACATAGTTCTGACCCCAGCAATATTTCAAAATTGGCATGTGGCCATTTTCTTACACATTCTCTTAGAATACCCAACTAGTATTTGCGTGAGGGTCACATACATAATTACTAGAAAAAACAGGGAATACGGCACTAGACCTCTAGAGTCATGTTAACATACCAATATATATGCTAGAGTTCCTGTGCGTGTGCGTGTGCGTGTGCATAGAGATACATAACATGGATACATACATTTAATGAAAAGGGTGTCTTATGTAGTCTACTTTGTAACTGAATGTAAGCATCTTTCCATGCTAACAGACTCCTCAGTTATCTTCACACTAACAGAGCACTGAGGGTGGGGTGGGGGGACAGCCACCACCCAGTAGTAAAGTCTTACTGAATACATTTTACCACCTTCCTGTTTCTATCAGCTTCAGTATCAGATACGGCACAGCAGCCATCTGAAGAGCAAAGCAAGTCTCTTGAAAAACCAAAACAAAAAAAGAATCGCTGTTTCATGTGCAGGAAGAAAGTGGGACTTACTGGTAAGGGCCTAAATCCAATGGTTTAAACTTAAGATTGTTTTTTAAAATAACGCATGGCTTACTGTTCCTGGCTTCAATGGAGATCATTTTTGTTCCCATGAGAGTTAATACTGGATACACTTCAGCATCTGAATTTTCTTAAATAAAGTAGCTTTAATTATACACCTGGAAGTGAAATGAATAGATTTTCTTTTAAAAATTCATTCCAGCTGGGTTTGAGAGCATGAGACAGGTCGGGTCACGGTGCCAGGTGCTGTGGAAGGCACGGCTCCCGCCGTGGCAGAGCCAGAGGTTGCGGAGAGAGGGGAGTACTTAAGTACTTGGCAGGCCGAGAGGTGCTTTGTCTGTGTAGAATGGCTGATGGTGGTGTCGTTAGGGCCCAGTGAGTTGGCCCTTGTGAGGCGTCAGCCCCGCGCCGCCACATGACTGCTACAGAGCTGCTAGTATTGTTACTAAGAGAGGAAGAAAAAAGTATTAGAAATAGTAGATTGAGTGCAGTCAGTGGATGCCTTTGGAAGTTCAGGGACAGGTATCCTAGTTAATTCATTTAAAAGAAGGGGAGCAGAGGCCCATCACGGAGAGTATCACGGAGGCAGCGTGTTTCAGCTGGGTCTTGAAGGATGAGTAGGGCTTAGAACAGATGGAAATAGGGCCATTTCAGGCAGAAAGACTAGCTTGAACAAAAGGTCGGAGAAAGGAAAGAATGGGGCGCATTGAGGGGCCCCGGCTGGGAAGGGCGGCTGTAGCACGTTACCTGTGGAGAGGGGAGTCGGCTGCCGCAGCAGACAGGAGTCCAGAGAAGGCTGCTGCCGTGTGCTGGGCCCGACGGCGGGGAGCAGCGCAGCTGGAAAGAATTACCGTTTATTATTTGTTGTGTGCCTGGCATTGTGCTGAATACTCCACAAAAATTTGACTTTGGAGCTGAGGAGAGTAGATGAGATTTTCAGGGTCTCAGAAAGGTTTCTCTGGCAAAGGAACAGGTGGTAGACAAGTGGAAAGTGGAGTACAGTCTGGTGTCAAAGGTGTTTAAGACTGGCCCATACTTTGGCAGATGTGTTTCTTTAAAGAATACAAGCATGAACTAATCAGGTATTTTAAAATACGCATTTTTAGTATCAAATACAGTTTTTCTACATCTCAGAAACTCTCAGACTTTATGATTGGAGGGCTGAGACGTAGTAACTTCGTCTTTTCCAACTTGTCAGCCTGGTGTTGCTGTTGGCTTCATTTGCCATTCCTTATCATGAAGCTACAGAGTATGTTTCTGAAGCAAAAACAGAATGTGGTAGAGAGCGCCTCCAACAGATGTGAGCGTTCGAGATGCTGCTTCCTCTGCTCCATTGCCAGCAGTCCCCTCTTACCGTAAAATCTTAATTTGGGGAAGCAGGATTGGTTTGATATAGACTGCACGCTCTGTATCTCTTTCGGCTTCAACTCTTTGGGCATTTCCCTAAAATAAATAGCATTTATTGCATGTTTACTAAATGTTAAGTGCTTAAAACAGTCCTCATTTAATCCCTACAGTAATTTATTATTCCAGAATTACAGATGCAGAAACTGAGGCTCAGAGGAACTAAGTAATCTGCCTATGTTAGTAAGCGGATTCACGCGTAGCGATTCACGTTTAGGCGCCGGACTCCAGACCCTGCACTTCCTCAGCCAGCAGGACCTCGGTCACCTCTGCACTGGAGGTCCCCCGGGAAGCCAGTGTAGATACCGTGCTGTTTCTTAACAGATCTCGTTACACCTTTCTTAGTTAAATTTTAAGGTTGCCTTCTGACAGTGTGCTCATTGTCGCATTTAGAATGTGGATTTGAGAAATGTCTTCCATCCAACGTAGCAGTCCTGATTTTGGTAGGAAGTGTGGCCACGTCACAGTGAAGAGACTGAGCTCAGAGAAGGAGTTAGGATGTGCTGTGGTGCAAACCTCTATTTGTCCACAGGGATAAGGAACACAGCTATCAACTAGTGAACTGCGAAAATGTTATTAGGTCCTGAAACTGTCTGGAATGATTCTTTAGACATCTGCCCTAAATCCATGATGTTTTTAACATTAATGATACTAAAGAACTGAACAGTTAGACCTTCCATCCAACTCACGTGTGTGTACCGATCCATTTTCAGGGTTTGAATGCCGGTGTGGAAATGTTTACTGTGGTGTGCACCGTTACTCCGATGTACACAGTTGCTCTTACAATTACAAAGCTGATGCTGCTGAGAAAATCCGAAAAGAAAATCCAGTAGTTGTTGGTGAAAAGATCCAGAAGATTTGAACTCCTGCTGGAATACAAAATCCTTTGACCATCTGCAAACTAAAAATTGACTTGAGGTTTTTTTTCCTAGTCATTGGGAATGTAGAGCGATGTGTCTTGCATAGACCTTTTAATCATGCATGTCATCAGAAGAATAGATTTTTGTTTTTGTTTTGAAAATGACTCTGAACATTTATTTCCATTGCAGTTTCTGTGGCTGAAAAGACTTAAGTAAACTTTACAAGTATTATCCTTTTAAGATCATTTTAATTTTAGTTGAGTGCAGAGGGCTTTTATAACAAACGTGGAGAAATTTTGGAGGGCCGTGATTTTTCCAGTATTAAACATGCATGCGTTGATCTTGCAGTTTATTTTCTCATTGTGTGTGTACATAGCTTTTCTCTGCAGCACGATCTCTGTCGATGGCGCCCCTCAGGGCACAACTAGTTACCAGTCACTGAATGGATCTTCATCCTTACGGCTGCTTCTGGGTTTTCATTAACAAAGGTTCTGCATATGTTAGCATATAGTTTCTTTGCACCCACTATTTATGTCTGAATCATTTGTCACAAGAGAGTGTGTGCTGATGAGATTCTAAGTTTGTGTGTTTTTAAATTTTTTTGAGCGAGGGAAGGAAAGGCTGTATGCATTTCATTGCCGACTGCAGGTTTCTTTCAGATTACGTTCATCGGTCTGTGTGTATACAATATGAAGAATGATCTGAAGTAATTGTGCTGTATTTATGTTTATCCACCAGTCTTTGATTAAATAAAAAGGAAAACCAGAACGTTCCCTTGTATTACTTTTTCTCTGCTATTCTTTCTGGTAGTTCATTTTGACTTTTGGTCCTTTAGTTTTCTACTTCTATTAATTTTGTACAGGTCCTGCTGCTGTTCTCACATCTATTTGACTGATCTTATGATGATAAATTGTAATCTTAGATCCCTTTGAGTTGAAGGTGTCAGCATTTCTTTAACGCCAAGAACTGCTCTTTGTCACTTAGATGTCGAATTTTCTAGCTCTGTTCTATACCCTGTCACACTGCGTTAGCACCTGGTTAGGAGCTCCGTTTTCTGGTAGAATTAGAGAAACTGAAAGGGCATAATTCAGATATGGCAGCAGGAGGATTGTGGATGAGAAAGACCATTTGTCCTGTGGGTTTCAAACTTATATGGCAGCCAGTCTTTTTTAAACATGAAACATAAAACAGATGAAAAAGCAGTATTGTAAAATACAAATTTCTAGGTTTAAATTTGTTTACCACTACTTTACTTGTAAGTTCTTAGTTTGTAACGATGGCTTAGCATGAAAATCTGTAAATGTAATCTGTTTAAATATAATCTGTTAATTTATTACATGCAGATTAAAAAGAGAAAACTGTTCTCACTAGCCCAACAGATTCAGGTTATGTATTTAACAGAATTTTTTTTCTTTTCCTTTTTTTTTTTTTTAATTGTATTTATTTATTTGACAGAGAGAGACAGCGAGAGAGGGAACACAAGCAGGGGGAGTGGGAGTGGGAGAAGCAGGCTTCCTGCCAAGCAGGGAGCCCAAAGCGGGGCTCGATCCCAAGACCATGACCTGAGCCAAATGCAGACGCTTAAGGACTGAGCCACCCAGCCGCCCCAAATAGAATTTAACACCCATTCATGATGAGAACTCCTGATAAATTAGAACCAGGGAGGAATTTCTTTAAGCTGATAGTTTCTATGTAAAACCAAACAAATGAAAAGCAAGCATCTTCCAAAAAGAAGAAACTCATTCCATTTTAAAGTCAGAAACAAAGGGCTGCCTGCTGTCCCCTGCTTGCATTCAAAATTGAGTTGGAGTTCCTGTATTCAATAGAGTAAGTCAAAACAGAAAGTCCTAAGAAGGAGAAAGGAGGAAACATTCAATATTTGCATGTTAGGTGTTTGTTCTCAGAGAAAATCCAAACTAATCCAGAGAAAGTACTAGAAATAAAGGGTGTGGTTAAGCAGCTAGATGTGCCATTAACTTTGAGAAGCCTGGTGCATTCCTTACAGTGGTAATAACTAGAAAACCAGAAGACACCTTTCATAGTGGTATCGACCCCAAGTACCTAGAAGATTATCAATACATGTTGAAGACCTCTTTAAGAAAAAATTCTAAAGTATTATCAAGAGACAATAACTAATATCTCAGTAAACAGGGAGAGAGACATTAATGGCTAGGAAGACAATATAAAGATGTCATGTGTCCCCAGATAGACCTGTGCAAAGCAATTCCAATTAAAATCCCACCCAGTTTTCTCCCAGAACTTGTTAAAGCAATTATAAAGTAAAAGGTAAAAGGTAGCAATGGGCTAGGGTGTTTTAGAAAAGAAAGGGCAGGGAGGTGGGCACTTGTCCTGTCAGATGCTAGGACTCATTCACATGAAGCCATGTTAATTAAAAGAGCTTGGGATCAGCTAAGGGATGTACATATTCCCAATGGGATAGACCAGACTGCCCGGGAAAAGGCACGCACGGACTGAACTTTGGTGTAAGAGGTGGCATGTCACATCAGGGAGAGTTAATTTGATAATTAGAGCTAAAACAATTGGTTATCTGTGTGGGAAAGGGCAAAAATTCTTTTCTCATGCCAGAAGAAGTTAATGTCTTCAATGTAACACAAAATTTTCAAACTTTGGTGGGAAAAAAGGTAAAGATAACTACTTCTTTGACCTTGACCTTAGATAGGATACTACCTAAGACACAAAGCATTAACTTAAAGTGTTATTGATAAATTTGGTATTAAAATGAGGTATTTTATACCTAGGAATAAATTTAACCAAGGGGGTGAATGACCCGTACTCAGAAGACATTGGTGGAAGAAATTGGAAGGTGATACAAATGAATGGAAAGATATTCCATGCTCATGGATTTGAAGAATTAATACTGTTAAAATGTCCATACTCCCCAAAGCAAGCTACAGATTTGATGCAATACCTATCAACATACCAATAGAATCAGAATAAATGATCCTAAAATCTGGAGCCCCAAAAGATCTTAAACTATACTCTGACAAAGCAAGGGCAACAAAAGCAAAAATAAACAATTGGGACTACGTCAAACTAAAAAGCTTTGACACAGTGAGGGAAGCCATCAACAAAATGAAAAGGCAACCTCCTGAATGGGAGAAGATAATTGCAAGTGCTTTATCCAATAAGGAGTTAAATAACTCCTACCACTCAACACCAAAAAAATCTGACTTAAAAAAATGGGCAGAAGACCTGAGTAGACACTTTTCTGGAGAAGACCTATGGGTGCCCAACAGACACATAAAGAGATGCTCCCTGTCACTCATCAGGAAAATGCAGATCAAAACCACGGTGAGGTACCACCTCACGCCTGTCAGAATGGCTCAAATTAACACAAGAAGCAACAGGTGTCGGTGAGGACGTGGTCTCCTCGTGCCCAGTTGGGAGTGCAAACGGGTGCCGCCACTGTGGAAAACAGTATGGAGGTTGCCTCAGTTAAAAATGGAAATACCATACGATTCAACAATTACACTTTGGAGTATTTACTTAAGGAAAATGGAAGCTAATTCAGAAAGATAAGAGCAGCACCATTGTTTATTGTAGCATTATCTACAATAGCCAAGATATGGAAGCAACCTAAGTGTCCATCAGTAGAGGAACAGATAAAGATGTGGTGTGGACATATGCACACAATGGAATATTAGTCATAAGGAAAAGGAATGAAATCTTGCCATTTGCAACAACACGGATGGACCTAGAGGTTATATTGCTCCGTGAAATAAGTGAAAGACAAATGCCATATGATTTCACCCATATGTGGAATAGAAAAAATGAACAAACAAAACAGAAGCAGACATTAACTACAGACAGCAAGCTGGTGGCTGCCAGAAAGGGGAGCTGGGTGAAGTTGGTGATGGGGACAAAGAGGTGCAAACTTGCACTTACAAAACAAGTCGCAGGAATGAAAAGTACAGCACAGGGAATGTAGTCAGTCCCGCGGAAACTCTGGTGGCGGATGGTGACAGCACTTCGTCGTCCTGAGCATTTTGAACGTGTATAAAGGTCGAATCACTGCCATGTTCACCTGAAGCTAATACAACGTGCATCAGCTAGTTCAATTTAAAGGCGCCTGGGTGGCACAGCGGCTGAGCGTCTGCCTTCGGCTCAGGGCGTGATCCTGGCGTTGTGGGATCGAGCCCCACGTCAGGCTCTTCCACTATGAGCCTGCTTCTTCCTCTCCCACTCCCCCTGCTTGTGTTCCCTCTCTCGCTGGCTGTCTCTGTTGAATGAATAAATAAATAAATAAATAAATAAATAAATAAATAAATAAATAAAGGAAAATGAGGTGTTTTATGCACTAATACATTATTTAAAGTAGCTTCAAAGAAAGAGAAAACATGAGTTACAAATTGGGAGACGTTATAGTGCAAATCATTACCACAATGAGATACCATTTTACACCCATTCAACTGGCAGAACTTAAAAGTAGCCTGGCAGCATGAAGTGTTGGAGGGATCCTACATAACTTCTCATGGGCTGCTGGTATTAGTCAAAAGTGGTTGAGTCCTTTAGAAGATTGGGTGTTCCTTTCATTTTTTAATTTTTTTTGAAGTTCTTATTTATTTAAGTAATCTCTATGCCCAACATGGGGCTCAACTCACAGCCCCGAGATCAAGAGTCACTTGCTCTTCTGACTGAACCAGCCAGGCGCCCCCGGTACTACCTTTTCAAGTTGGACTTTTCACACATCCTGTAATCCGGATATTCCAGTCCTGAATGTATACCCAAGAAAAACTTGCACATAGATAACAGGAGACACGAGCAAGAGTTTTCATAGCACTGTTTACAGAAAGCAAAAACTTAGAAACAACCCAAGTCCCACTGAAGAATGGATGAATAAAAGAGAATATAATCTTACAATAGAATGTTGTACGGTAATCAAAGCCTGTGATCCCGAGTGACACAACAAAGCAGAGGACACAGTCGGAGTCCTGCGCATGTGATTTAGATGACGAGAAAGCAGGTAGGGATGAAGAGAAAATGAAGGCTGGTATGCTTAGAAGGGAGGAGACAAGGGGTGTGGTGCCATGTGACCAAGCCCCCCCCCCAACTCTTGAGAGTAAGTTCAGTTTTGTTTAGGCCCTGTGCCCTGTGTGGAGCCCAGTGTGGGGCTTGAACCCATGACTCTGAGATCAAGACCTCAGCTGAAATCCAGAGTCGGACTCCTAACCTACAGAGCCACCCAGGTGACCCCAAGAGTAAGTCCATTCAGGAAGCTTACACTGGACAGAACTAAAGCCAGATCGTGTGTGAACCAATGCTGAAAGTGTCATGAACCAAAGATTATGGCTGATCCAATTTTCTGTACCCAAGTTCCAAAGTATTAGAAAGTTATATATAAAGCTGTTTTGATGAGCACATTTTGAAATTGAGGGTTATGTATGAAGTGGGCTGTTGAATCAGCCCCAGCACTCAATTTGTAATTTACTTTTTTTTTTTTTTTGCAAAATTGTCACAAAAAATCCCTTCACACAAAGTATTCCAGCTTCACCTCACACCTAAATACTAAAGCCATAAACCAAAAATTGTAGTTCGGTCTTCATATCTAATTTGTTTGGGATTTCTATACTCCGGTCTTGCAAAGTGTCCTTCCCCCTAGTTTTCCTGGAATGCTGACTTGTGTACTGTGCAGTGCAATCTTGAAATTATTCCTTTGTTTCAAGCTCGAGTCTCAGAAGACCTGTTTTTCCTGATGCGAAGATAAGATGGCTTATGCTAAAGTGATAATGGCCAGACATCCCCTTTCTCGTAGGTTGTCTGGAACATCTAAGTAGATACTCTTGGGACTTTAGGAAAGGACTTCTGTGGTTGGTTGTCTCTTTTCAAAGGCTGGCTTCCTGGCCTTGTTTTTCCTCTTTTATTAACATACAGCATCAAAAGTAATTTCGAGAGTCAGTAGAATGGAAAGAAATACAGGCATGAGATGACTCCGCAACATCTGGAAACCTCTGTAGGGTAGCCTCCCAGAAGGCCACGGTCATGTGTAACATCAAGCAGTGGCTCTCTGAGAAGAGAGGCCACTAGTTACCCACAGGTATTGAAAGAGTGAGGGAATATTATGAAAAACTCTCTTTCCTCACAAATGTGATGACTTAAATGGACCAATTCCTTGAAAGGCACAATCTACCGAAATGCCCACAAGGAAATCAATCAAAAGAAACTTAATCCACAGTTTCTTTGCAATAAGGAAAGCATCAGGCCCTGACTGGTCAATTCTACCAGACATTTAAGGAACAAATTATTATCAATTCTCTGCAGTCGCCTCCAGAAAATGGAGACAGAGGGAATATTTCCTAACTCGTTCTGAGGCCAGCACTCCCCTGATAACCAAAACCAAAGACAAGAAAACGACAGACTAACATCTCTTATGAACATATTTGCAAAAATCCTCCACAAAATATTGGCAAATTAAATCCAACAATGTGTAAGAAGAATTATACCCCACAACCAAGTGGGATTTATTTCAAGTAAGGGGCTGACAGCATCTGAAAATTCACTAATGTGATCACATCCACAGGCTAATGAAGAAAATAGGAACATTTCGATAGTTGCAGAAGCATTAGCCAAATTCAACACCCATTCATGATTTTAAAAAACAACAACTCAGGAAACTAGGAATTTGGAGAAGCCTTTTTCAACTACATGAGGAATGTCTATGAAAAACCTAGTTAACATCATATTTAGTGGTTAGAAACTAGATGTTTTCCCTCTAAGATGAAACAAGAAAATGATGCCCTGTCTCGCTAGCACCCCTATTCCACTGGGATTGTACTGGAATTCTGAGCGAATGTAGTAAACGCCCCCAAAATAACAAATGACAGAGAAGGAAAAAGGAAAGAAAAGGTATACAGATTGGGAAGGAAAAGATAAAACCATCTTTGTTCACAGGTGACATGACTGTTGATTTAGGAAAATTCCAAAGGATCAACATTAAAAACCCCTGGAACAAATAAGCAATTACAGCAAGATTGCAGAGAACAAGGTTAATATACAAAAATCAGTTGACTTAATAAACACACACCGGCCAAAAAAATCTGCATTTGAAAGGAACACGCCATTTTACATTAGCACTGGCAGAAACATGAAACGCTTAGGTAAAAATCTAGCAACATAACNTTACAGCAAGATTGCAGAGAACAAGGTTAATATACAAAAATCAGTTGACTTAATAAACACACACCGGCCACAAAAAATCTGCATTGGAAAGGAACACGCCATTTTACATTAGCACTGGCAGAAACATGAAACGCTTAGGTAAAAATCTAGCAACATACGTACACGATCTCTGCGAGGAAGACTGCGAAACTAACGAAAGAAATCAAAGAAGATCTCAACAAACGGAGAGCTATTCCATGTTCACTGAAGGATGACTCCGTATCCTTGGTTTTGCCCAACTGGTCTATAAATTCAACACCATCCCAATCAAAATCTCAGCAAGTCGTTTCGTGGATACTGATAAAAGTGGTTCAGAAGTTCATATGGAAAGGCAATTAAATAAAAGGAGGACTTTGATCCCTCCTCACTGACGGATCACATTTCAGACACTCCGGCGGCTCTGTGTCGGACTGCACGGATCTAGAACACCTTCATCGTGGCGGGACACTCGGTCAGACAGGGATGGTCTAGCCCAGTGAGGCATCCAGGGCGGCTGCCCTGGTTTCCTGGGGCACGCAAGCTGGAGCCTCAGGAACGGAGGGAGGAGAGCATGGATGCAGGCTGCGCCCCCGGAGAGGGAGCCCAGACGTGGTAGTTCTGAAGCTTTGGGACACCCCTGGTCTGTCCAGCACAGAGGGATACGTGGGGTTGGGGGCTTGGGATTAGAGGCAGGGGAGGCAGATGGTCAACTGGGAGTAGAGCTTTTGGTCTGGAAACCATTGGGGAGAGAGAAACAGGCCCCACCTTGATGCTTCATTCCTGGGGACTCTTAGAAGAAGGGAGCAGCGGTGTGGATGAGAGATGTATTTTGGGGAGCGGTTCTTGTTGACAGAGGAAAGCTACCTTCGGGGAGAAAGGCTCTGAGCGTTATCTGCTCCACACCAACCAAAACGGTTGGATACGGAGTGCCTGGTAAGTGTCGGAATTCCTCTGTGCGAAAACTCAACGGGGGAAAAGAAAGGTTTGGAAGGGGGAAACTCCTCAATATGTGTTCCTGCAAGACAGCGACACAAGAGTACTGGGCTGCAGTCACAGGGGGCATCTGAATTCAGATTCCTTGCTGCAGTGGTAACAGGAGATGCAGACTCCCTCCCCACCCCACAGTCTCCTTGCCATGCCGCTCGTCAACCGTGGTCCCTTCGTTGAGATGCCGCGTGTCGTCTCCGGGTCTTCCAGACCCAGCTTCGCCCCAACAGGGCTGTCAGGCGGCATCCCATCAGGCAGGGGCACAGTAGTGCCTGAAACAGCAGCCGGGAGACGAAGGACAGGAAGGAGAAACTTGGTGCGGCAAGACCGCCGGCCTGGTGGGCTGGTTCCCTGGGCTCCGCGCGGGGTGGTCAAGAGAAAGAGGGAGCTGCGAGAAAGGACCCGCGCTGGACGGAGCACAGGCCTCTCCGTATAGCTCGTGCCGGAGATGCCCGTTGCCCATATCTTAGAGGGGACATCCTGTGTTTGGCACGTATGTGCTCCATTCGTCATCAGAGCAGTACGCATCCTAGGCAAACCCAAGTGACACTCTGCTCTCTCAAGGGAACTCACCATTTAGGGGGCCTCGGGAACCGGACTCAGGTCTTTCAGGTGCAGGTGAAATTTGCAGGGGGGGTAGGAGGGGGATGGATAGACCTGAGGACCGCGAAGAGGCCAGCTGGCCCGTTAACTCCCAGGGCAGCCAGTGTCCACCGCCTGCTTGTCTGAGGGCCCCTGCAGAGAGCCCCTTCCCACTTCTCTTGCAAAGGAGTGGGGGGCATGCCCGTGTGCGGGGGCCTCCAGTGCCAGAGCTTCAGCTCTGCTGCAGCATCTGAGGGAGGGCCCCCCAGGCTCAAACCAGCCCTTAGCCCTGGAGGTGCTGAAGCTCGCTTGAGCTCCTGAGGGCATGCACACCCTCCCACCCGGGCCCTCACCCTCAGTCGGTCCTGTTGGAAAATACTGCGCACACAGGCCTTCACCGCTGCGTTCCTGTCCAGCCCCAAGCACGGCAACTCCTTTAGCCGCTGAAACTGCTAATAACGAACCAAATTTGGCCACATGGAAAAACGTTCAGGAGAAAAATATAGGGAAAGACTGAAAAATTGCCTCTATTTAAAGTTCATGAAGATGGAAAAATCATGCACATGCAATTGGAATGAGTACCGAGAGCAGGGAAGGCTCCAGGAAGGCGGGGTTGCGGGCCGTCGTTTCTCCTTAAAATTCTTTTTTATAATTGTCCGTCGTGTATGTGCTCAACACATCCCCCTCCCCAAAAGGGAGAAGGAGAAGAAAATACAGCGTGTTTGCAAAGTTGCTTTGTGTGTTTTTTTCCAAACGGAGAACAGCTTTGGCGTTCTCAGGCCCGATATATAATTAGTGGGTTGGTGAGTCTATTTTAAAACTATGGAATCTTCCTCCCACTTCAGCCCTCTCAGGCCCACACCCCTTCCCACGCACACATCTCCCCCACGCCCTTCCCCCCACTAAAGGTTTTTGGTTTTCTCTATCATCCGGGCCTTCACGAGCCCATGTGTGCTCTGGCAGCGCCATGCCCACTCCCGCTCGCCGCGCACCTGCTTGGGAGAGAAGGCGCTGGAGCTCTCCCCAGGCCCGGCGTGGGTGCGGCTGGTGGTCACGGATTAACTGCCCTTCGTCAGCCGTTTTATAGTATGTGCTTACTCAGAGACTTACAGAGCACCTACCCTGTGCCAGGTGAGTGGCTGGGTGTCAACCAAGCCGCGCATGGCATGAGAAAGACCGTTCCTGCCAGTGGGGGGAGGGTCAGGGCCAGTACAGAACATGCCCACAGCTCCTGGCCCTGCAGCCCCAGCATCCCTAGAATCAGGCCAATACCAGCTGCTGCCCAGGAGCGCCTCTGCTCGGGTCTCATCCCAGCTGGAACACTCACTCTCCTTTCCCCCCTTCTGGAAGCTCCCAAACAAGTCAGACCCCCTCCCTCTGCCAGTTCTGCCCTTTATCCCTCCCCAGGATGGACTCAACCAAAACAGGTCCACCCGTGGTCAGGGGTGAGAGCCGGGAGGCTGGACCAGAGGGAGCCCCTGACAGGGTGGGGTCTGGTCAGCTCCAGTCACCTGGGGCCTTCTGGCTTCGGGCCCTCCCATCACGGGAATCCCGCCAGCTTCCAGCCTCTCTTCCGCCAGGCCCTGGGCAGGGCAGCCTCCCTGCCTCTGCGCGCATGCTGCCGTTCCCCAGGGAGCCCTGAGGACAGGTCACTGATCACTGTTCTCACTGCGCTAAGATGTGGTGGGGTGTCGTCCCGGCCGGAGCACCTGAAGCACTCAAGGCTGCCTCTCATGTGTTTCCTTCAGTGATTCCAGATGATGCCTTGAATCGGCCCTAACACACTGTCTCTCTTCCCGCCCTCCTCTGCCTTCCATTCCCCCTCCCCCGCTCCTCCTCTTCACTCACATCAGTCACGCAGGCTTTTAATACCGTATTCTAACTCCACGTTACCTGCTCTGCACTTTACTGCTGACCTTGTTGAAAAGGCAGAGTTGTTTTAGAGGTGACGAATGAGCAAGGGGGCCGGCGGGGGAGGCATGATGCAGGACTGGCTGTGGACGGGGAAGATCACTGAGGCTGATCCAGGGAGGACAGCAGTGAGAGGAGAGGTGGGCGGAGATCTGCAGGCAGAAGGGTCCCAACTTCTTGTAGGTCTTTCTGCCTGTTCGTTGTTATTATTCATCAAAAAATGTTTTTGAAGGAAAAGGGCTATTTTTTTTTTTTTACAAATCTTGGGAAGGTCTAGGATTTTGGCTTAAATTTGTTTTCAAATTTATTTTCGGTCAGCTGTACCTGGGTGGCGCTTAATTCATGAACATCTTCTTGAGATATAATTGAGTGCGTCACTTCGAGGTGTAGGGTGTGTTGACTGACATATTTATAGATTGCAAAATGATTACCACCATGGTATTGGCTACCACCTCCATCCCATCACATAGCTACCAGGTCTTTTTTATGGTGAGAACATTTAAGATCTTCTCTCTTAGCAACATTCAGGCGTACGATACAGTGTTATTAACTCAAACTTAATTTTAAAAAATTTTTAATTGAAGCATAGTTGACACATTAGTTTCAGATGTACACCATAGTGATGCGACAACTGTATACGTTCTCGAATGCTCTCCCAGGTAAGTGCAATCGCCACCTGTCACCATACAAAGTGACAGTATTATTGACCATAATCCCCGCACTGTACTTTTCACCTGTGACTTTTTTATTCTATAACTGGACGTTTGTACCTCTTCGTCCCCTTCACCTGTGTCCTCTGCCCAACCTCACCCTCCTCTGGCAACCGCCTGTTTGTTCTCTGTGTTCATGAGTCTGTTCCTGTTTTGTGTGTTTTGCTTTTTAGATTCCGTATGAGTGAAATCATACAGTAGTTGTCTCTGTCTGACTTACTTCACTTAGCATAATACCCTCTAGTCCAGCCATGTGCTCATAAATGACAGGATCTCATTCTTTTTTAAATGACTAATGTGTGTGTGTGTGTGTGTGTGTGTGTGTACCCACATCTTTATCCATTCATCTGCGGGTGGGTACTTGGCTTGGTTGCATATCCCGGCTATTGTAAACAACGCTACAGTGAATGCAGGGGTGCATGCATCTTTATGTGTTCTATTAGCTTTTGAATAATGTAAAAATTCCCAAGCAAATCAAAAAGTCAGTGTTTCAAATACTACTTTGTGTATTGATAAGTATTGTGCAGCCTATGCTTCTATAATTCTAACTTTTTAAAACTTTTAACTCTTTAAAAGAATAACTCTATTAGATTTCTAAGAAATTAGCATTTTTATTATAAACTTGTTTTCAATCAGTGATGACCACTTTGCTTTTATAATAGTGTTCTCTCCTTTTCTGATTGTCTTCTTCATAAGGAAAAGCAAAACTCAGAAACAAAGGAATGGCTAACAATCTGGTTGGATGTCCCTGGAGGGAAAAATACTTGATTGATGACGAACTCTGTGCCAGGCATTATTCGACCATCACGCAGGTCCCAGAGTAGGCATGGTTCTTGCCCTCTATTTTTCAGATGCGCAAACTGATAAGGGCAGAGTTTAACTTGCTCAGGGCTAAGCACTTCGTTCATGTCAGAGGCGGACCTGAACTCTCCATCCATTTAGCTGTGATCAACTGCCCACAGAATTGGGATGTGAATCTGCCGTCCTTTGTGTCCCCCTCTCCCATCCTTTCTCTAACAAAGCATCTGTGTCCCTGTGTGCCAGGCACAAGCGCCCACAGTTAATTCGCTTCTCAGATCCCCTCGATGGAGCAGGAACGGGGGTCATCCAAACTGTATCCTACGGGGGACAAAGCCCGGGCAGCAGAAGGAGCTTAAGCGGCTCGTCCGAGGTCAAATAGCTTGTCAGCGTCATTTTAACATCAGAACGTGAAATAGCAGGTGAGCTATACTTTTTAGACTTAATTCTCATTAATTTCAGCCTTCCAAAGGCACGCCTGCCCCTGTGGCCCAGAGTGGGAGTGTCGCAGCCGACGGGTCAGCGGGACTCTGGCAGGACTCTCCAAGCCAGGGGGGCCGCGTCCACGGAGTCCGGACAGCCCACGGGACTTCCGCAGAGCCCAGGGGACGGGAGGGTGCGCCGGGCTGGGGTCAGTTCCAGGCGAGGGCTGCTATCGGTGGGGCGCAGGGCCCGGTGCCTGCAGCCGGACCCGTGTCTCCGGGGGGCGGGGCTCTGCAGGGAAGCCTGTGCAGGGCAGCGAGGACCGATGAGCGTTCCGCGGAGCGGCGCTGCGGGTCCCGGCAGGACCCGGGTGGGGGCGGGGCCGCCGGGGCGGGGCCTTGGGNCCGGGGTGGAGCTGTGGGGTCGAGGGGCGGCGCCCTGGGGTCGCGAGCAGAACCACCCGGGGCGAGATCCTGCCTGACCCCGCCGAGTGCAGCCCCCGGCCCTGCTCCTTACTGGCCAGCATGTCCTTCGTCGCGGTGTCCGAGGATTCTGACTTCCCCATCCACAACCTGCCCTACGGCGTCTTTTCCACCGCAGGCAACGTGAGCTGCTGCGCTAGGCCTCCGGGCGGGACGGGAGGGTGCCGCTTCCGCTGGGACCCCCGCCCCATCCCCCGAAACCCGTGGTCAATGCCCAACAGGCAGGACGCTGGCCTGTGGTTCCCCTGCTGGACGCGCCGCAGGGGGCCACCCTCCCCCCAGGTCACCGGGGGCAGGGGGAGTGAGTTGGGGGCGGGTGGAGGCCTTGGGGCTGTCTGTTGAGGAGCCTGTGGTTCCTGCCTGGTAGCTTTCTACGTGTGTACATAATTGAGCCTCTGGTCCTCAGTTTGTGTGGGAATTAAATGCGAAATGAAGCAGGACGTACAGCCGTCTCTCCCAGGCAAGCAGGGCCAGTCCAGTTATTGTGGGGTTTCTTTTTTAAGATTGTATTTATTTATTTTGGGGGGGAGAGAGAGAGAGAGAGCAAGCAGGGGAAGGGGGAGAGGGAGAGGAAGAAGCGACTCCTCACTGAGCAGGGAGCCCGAAGGGGGGGGCTGATCCCAAGACCCTGGGATCATGACCTGAGCCCAAGGCAGACACTTAACCGACTGATCCACCAGTTGCCCCAAGTCAGGTTGTTGTTACTGAGCAGTTGAAGCACCTGGTCTTACTGCTCCCACCCAAGTTATTGGGGTTTGTTTCCTGTCCCCTAAGACACTATGTTGTGGCTGCTTGTTGGTCTGGCAGGTTAGACCCTAATGCTAGAACAGGGGAAATACTGAGGACCTCAGCATTTTTAGTAACTTAGAGGGATGTGGCCAGTGAGCTGTGGGCTCCAAATGCCAAGTTAATCTGCCTCTGGCTACCATACTTTCAGCTCGTGGGGTGGGCTCCTGGGCATTCCCTTGGTGGTTGGAAGAAGCCCTTTGGACCGAAGAAAGGAGCTTTCGCTTAGTAAGTGTAGTCTGATTGGTAGAAAGAAATCTTTGAAAACTGGGGGTTTATCAATAAATCTGTAAGAAGGTCCCTGGGTGGGGACAGCAGATTCCCTTGGATTTATTCATGGTAGTTTTTGCTCTGTAAACCATAGAAGCCCCCCATCTGCTCACTCCCAACAGTGTTCAGGAAATATTTGCTAAATGAAGCTCCTGGCGGTCAGCCCTTTCCCCCATGGCAGATCTTTGACCCCAAGTGGCCGGTCAGCCCTTTCCCCCATGGCAGATCTTTGACCCCAAGTGGCCGGCGTTCTGTGGGCCTGCCTGCAGCAAATGCCTTGGTCTCCGAGAGCCAATGTGTGTTTCACAATGGCCAGGCCTGAGCAAACATTGCGAGGACACAGAAAGTTAACTCTCGGTCCCTTGGAGGGACAGGAATACAATGAGGCAGGTTAACCCTTGACCTGTGTTAGCCAGCCATGCTCTGCCCAAGCCACAAGGCCGGTGAGTCCGGACTACTCTGGAATAAACGCCCCTTGGAGGGTGGCTGGTGGCCTTTGGACCCCAGGCCCCTTTGTTGGCAAATTAGAATGTGCAGGGAGAGCCACAGGTGGGGGAGGGGGCTGGAGACAGCACGCCTTCCCAGGGCCCTCTGAAAGCGCGCAGCCCCTCGAGCATTCCGGAAGGCTTAGGGTGTGCACATGGGAACAGGCCTCCGCTAAAGCTGTCCTGCCCTCAGTGGACCTTGCAGGGTCGCAGCTGCCTCTCTAGGCTGGTCTTCTTGCCAGGGCACTGCCTCCCCCTGCACACCGGCGGCCAGCTCTTCATAATTCAGGCGGAACGCTAGTGAGTTAGTTAATCCCATCATTACTTTGTTCATTCTCTTATTCAGGGAATGCCTAAGAACCCCAACTCTGGACCAGATTCTGGGGGGGGGTCAGGGATCAAAGACACACGAGACACCCTCCCTCCATCTCGGGGTGCTCTTGGATTGGGAGAATTCAAGAGACTTTGTGAAGACAGGAATGATGGCCTTGGCGATGGGGGAGCTGCCCGTGGTGGTCTGCAGCCTATGGCCAAGTTGTTAGAATCCCTGTAGTCTGGCCCTGCCTCTGCCTGCTGGCCCTCTGCTCTCCTCAGCCACACTGGCCACCTTTCAGTTTCTGGAACGTTCTAAGAGCATTTTTCTGCCCCAGGACCTTAGCACGTATTGTTCCTGCCTTCTGTCTGGAGTACTCTTCCTTCTACTCTGTGCAGGTCTAATCTCCTCTCGCTGTTCAGGACTCAGCCTAAATGTCACCTCAGAGAGACATCCCTTAAGCACCCTCACTGAATGAGGCTCCCTGCTGCACCCCAGCCACACCTACTGTCTGTCACCGCACCGCGTGGGGCCTTTGCTTCCAGGCAGCTGGCACCAATCCCTCCCCTGTCCCCGGTGCCTTCGTGTCCTGCTCGTGTGGAGTAGAGGCTTCCTAATTGTTTTTGTCTGAATGGCTGTCTGCCCTGTGTCCGGCCTCAAGATAAGAGATTTAGATATTAATTGAACTCCCACAACAAACCTGCTATTATGTGTTGTCCCCATTTCATGGAGGAGGAAACCGCGGCTCAGAACAGCTAAGAACCCCACCGCAGGTCTCAGCCAGTAAGAAGCAGAACTGGAGTTGGACCCCACATGGGAGAGCTTCCAAACCCCATGCTTTTCCGTCTTTGTCAACCTGGGAGTGGGCTGAAGGTTTGGCCTGGACAGCTGTCTGTCATCTATGACCCAGCGACAACGCACATGAGTTCTCTTGCAGTCAGACCAACGGGGTATCTCTTCCGAATTTGTCTCACTCACGTTAGGCAGGGGGCCCTGAGCCCTGAGAGGACTAGGGACTCGTCCCAAGGGACAGGATGGTGGGTGACAGAGCGGATAGGGACTCAGGGGTCCTGGATCCCAGCCGGGAGCCCCTTCCCATCTAGCACTGAAGAATTCAGCTCCCCGAATTTATTGTTCTCATTTTTTATTTTTTTCAAGATTTCATTTTTAAGCAGTCTTCACACCCAGCTTGGGGCTTGAACTCACAACCCCAACATCAAGAGTCACACACTCTACTGACGAAGCCAGTCAGGCGCCCCTTCCTGGCACTTAAAGTAGACAGACCCCTGTTTTCAGGGTCTTCGAGTCACAGCTGGGCGCACAAGAGCAGCGTCTGGGCTTCGCTTACAGCTGGGGAAGCTGGCCCTGTGCTTGTCGCTACATCTTGGAGGTTGCTCAGTGGCATCGGCTCCTTCCTACCTTCAAGGGACCAGGGTCAGAAATGGCCCCAGGGTCTGCCCTGCACACCCCATGGGGGTGGCCACTGGGGTCCAGGTGCTCACCGATTGTGTCCGTTGCCATTTGCCAGAGGGGGAGACTGAGGCCCAAGGAGTAGGCCGTGCTGGCAGCTGGGAAGGAGTAGCCAGACTCCCCAGGCAGGACCGGGTGAGGGTGTGGCTCTGGTGGCCACCGGTGTGGCCCCGGTCCCAGGGCCTGATGTGCAGGGGAGATGGCCGCCTCCTCTCAGCCTGCTGAAATGAGCAGCCAGTGGCGAGAAGGCCAGCCTGTCATCCCACCTCTAGGCTCTCTGGAGCTGAAATGGCAAAGCTGGACCCTCAGGAGAGCTGGGAGCCCAGCTCAGGACAGGGCTCCCGGAGGCTGGGTCTGCAGACATGCTCTCTGGTTCCTTGTTGGCCAGCAAAGCCCAGGGTCCTGGAACAAAAGCCAGGAGGCAGAGGTGAAGATGGGATTTTATGTCGTGGGAAGCAACTTCCCCCATAGGTTCGGAGCAGCTTGGCTTCATGGTCCCTCATGACCTGAGCTCTGCCTGTTTGAGCCAGAGCAGGCCTCATTAATGAAAGCCCCTGGCCCTCAGCCCTGTGCCTGGGGCGCTCTCTGCTCTGCTGTGCAAAGAAATTCCCCCGAGGGAAGGCCTTGGTCAATCCTGGGAAATAATCCCGCTCCTCAGTGAGGTGGTGAGCTCCTCATCACCAGGGGCATTTAAGCAGTATCTGAGGAACTTCTCTGGGGACTTTGCCTCCATAAGGGGCTTGGACTAGGCAGCATGCACCTTCCCCTTTCTAAGGGATGTTGGATTTATTTCCCATTCAGTGAACATAGATTCTTTTCTTGTCCTAGAAGCGGATCGGATCCCAGGTTCTGCCCGACCAGAGATCCCTGGGGCAATCTCTGTCCACTGGGAGACTAAGGGAGTTGGGGGTCGGGCACTGAGGACCCAGTTCCTTGGTCCCTCTTCTTAGAAGGCTGTCTAAAGGTGGGACCCACGGGCTCTTAACTAGACAGATTTTTCAGGTAAATAACCTAGCTTGGCCGAGGCCTTCCCCAATGCTGACCATGCTGTCTCCCTCCCAGCCAAGGCCGAGGATCGGTGTGGCCATTGGCGACCAGATCCTGGACCTCAGTGTCATTAAGCACCTCTTCACCGGGCCTGTCCTCTCCAAACACCAGGATGTCTTCGATCAGGTAGGGCTCCATGCCACGTCGTGGCTGCTGGATTTATTACAAATGACACCAGGAAGATGCTCTTTCCCTCCCATTTCGGATAAGAGATAGTGCCTTCGGAGGTCTCAGAAATTTTACTTGGGTCAGGCTGCGTGGTTCTGAGACAGGCCGGCAGCAGGCAGCCTGGGGATGCTCCGGTGGCCT
>NC_048226.1:1370647-1376310 GCF_002007445.2 Ailuropoda melanoleuca
GCAGCTGTGGTCGGGCAGGTGACATGCAGTTGTAAGAAATAACACGGAGAGATCCTGAACGCCTTCCACACACTCTCCCCCAGGGGTAGCGTCCCGCACGGCAATGCCTACCATCGCTTCACCCCCAGGATGCTGACATTCATCCCCGAGGACCCCTCACGCTGCAGGGCTCTGCATGTGACCGGGGACACTGAACTCTGGGAAGTCCCCAGGGCGAGGGGACGAAGGGGAGGGGGGAGGAGCTGAACTGAACGGGAGGACCCTGGTGCAGCTCACAGGGTGGTCAGAGGGCAGGTAGTGGAGCCAGGCCCAGTGGGGGGCATGCAGGCAGGCGGGTAGCCCGGGGCTTCCCTCCACCAGCATCTGTGGGGAGCTTCTCCTCATGGCAGGTGGAGGAGAAGGGATTGTGGGGTCGCCTGGTAGGGGCCATGGCACTGGGAAGCCAGGGCCGGCTGGAGGCAGGCTGGAGTTCCCTGTCCCTCCAGTCCTGCCCTGTGATTTCTGGGGTCCGTCCAGAGGCAGGAATGTGTGGTCACTTCCAAATAGCAAGGCCTTCCCCACCAGCCCTCAGCCCCCTGCAGCGAGGGTGCCATGGGGACCCCAGGAGGAGCCCTGCCAGCCCAGAGGCACGGAGCGGGGCCCTCTGCAGGCCTGTGCTGTGCCTGTGTTGGTCCTGTCGGGGTGGACAGCAGGCCGAGGAGAAGCAGAAAGTCGGTGTGCGGAGACAGTGTGGGGTGGGGAGCGCAGATGATCTGCGCTTGATGCTGATAAGATTCTATAGAAATTGGTGCCCGTGGGCTTTTTAAAATCTTGATGAAAAGGCTTGCAGTGTTTAAACACTGTCACAGAACAAACTGTGACAGGTTTTGGAGATGTCACGGCGGATCCTGTGTGTGCCTGACAGTTATCCCCCCATTTCCCCCTGCGATGATGTCTTGGGATTCTGCTGGTTTCCGAGGCCCGTGCTGGTGATGTCTCTCTGCAGAGGGGGAGGGCAGCAGGTGGGGGTGTGGGGGATGCCCCCCCGGCCCTCCTGGCTGCATTACGGAGGCAGGCTTTTCATTTTTCATGACACGAGTACACACCCAGATATTTCCGTCTCCCATAAGCCCGGTGTAGCTGTCAGATCTTGAAATGCAGTGTGTGGGGTGCCTGCAGGGGTGTAGGGGAAGGAGCTTGCTGAGGGAGGGAGCGGGGCAGCCATGGGGTTGGGCCGTTCAGAGGCTGTGGGGGGTGCCGGCTGCGTCCTGCTGCTCCCCACCCTGTGCTGCTCCCCACTCTCCCAGGGTGACCAGCTCTCAGCTCAAGCACAGTCCACGACTTAGAAATGCAGTGAATTCGCAGCCTGGCCGGTCCCCGGTGGCAGTCCTGGTCCCTGGCCCGGGTTTGGAAATGCCCGACCTCTGCCCTCCAGCCCAGTGCCCTGATTCTAATCAACTGTTCCCCGTCAGGCTTTCTTTGTAGGCCCTGGGAACAACTTCGGAGAGCCGATCCCCATCTCCAGGGCCCATGAGCACATTTTTGGAATGGTCCTTATGAACGACTGGAGTGGTAATTATTGGGGTGTGGGTGCCCTGCTCTGGCTGAAGACTGGGTGCTGGGGACCGTGTCACAGAAGCTGTGGATGGTTTTGGGGTCTGGTGCTGTTCAGAGGCGGGGAGCGCGGCTCGGTGTCTCGCAGACTTCTCGGCTCTGAACCCCCGGGGTTCCGATCTCCAGTGTTCCTGTAAGCTAACCAGGGACAAGGCTGACGTCACAGCTGGCGTTTGTGAGCACCTCTGTGCCAGGTCCTGTGCTGAACCCCCACAAGGTGCCAGTCACCTTAGCGTTCCCCTCTCACGGGTGAGGAACTGAGGCCCAGAGAGATTGCAGTTAGTTGCTGAGCTGAGATTTCAAACGAAAGCAGCTCAGCGTCCCAGTGGCTCCCGACCTCTAGGCCGCATGCCGGAGCCCCGGGAAGTGTCTGCCCTGCCGCCACCCCCCTGGGGGGTAGAGGATGAACTTCCAGCCCCTTCCTGGGGGAATGCCTCCCTGCCCTTTGGTCGTCATTCTCTTTGCTGTAACCTGGCACAGTGACCTCAAAGGACCTCTGTCCTTGGCCCTGAATGCTGTTGCCTGTGGTCCCCGTGGTCACGGGCAGTCTGGCCGAGGCCAGAGCTCCGTGCAGGATGGTGGTCCTCCTCATTGGGGGGGAGAACGGAGTCTTGGGCGAGGCCCTGGGCAGCCTTTGTAAGCCCTGCTCGGCCTTTCTCTTGCAGCTCGGGACATTCAGAAGTGGGAGTATGTCCCTCTTGGGCCATTCCTTGGGAAGAGTTTTGGAACCACCATCTCTCCATGGGTGGTGCCCATGGAGGCCCTCATGCCCTTTGCCGTGCCCAACCCGGAGCAGGTAAGCGGTCCCTCTGCGGGAAGCTGCACACCCGGGCGCCTCTGCCCCTGCGGCTGCTTGGCACCGGCCATCCACACTGTCTGCATGTGCAGGGAGGTTCCGTGCCCCCCATCTGCCTGCTGGGGGGCCCTTTGCAGTGACCTCAGGTGGGCCTGGCACAATCCTCCTGCCTGTGCATTCTCCACTCCCTGCACAGTTCTTGGGGGGAAACACAGAATTCTGTACCCTTTGGAATCCTCTGAGGCCCGAGGCCAGAAGAGAAGGGGTCCTGGCCAATGCCACCATCGTGCACAACTTTGCTAAATTCTGCTCTGTGTGGTGGCGCCCCCTGGAGCCCAACTGGTAGAATGCAGCCTGGATCAGGGCTGCAAGGAGCTCTGGTCCCAGCACCACTCCAGACCCCCACCCCGTCCCATCAGTGGCCAGAGTCCCTTGTGACCTCTCCAGCATGGACCTGCGGCAGCCCCCTGCTGCTCCTGGCGCTCTGTCCCCCCGCCTCCCCTGTCTTCCCGAGGCCTGCGACGCTCTCAGCCCTTTGCCGTCCCCCCGACACTGTCCTGGGGTGCCTACACCCACACTGGCCTCCTGTGCTCATGTCTGCTGCTCTGAAAGCAAACTTGGAGTCTGTCCCTTCGAGCCGATTCCTCACGAAGCGGCTCCCCTCACTCTTCTTGCAGGCCGTGCTGCACCCCTCCCGCCTCTCCACACCTCCCTGTCCTGGGAGATCTCCTATCAGCCTTCCCGAGAGCCAGCCCTTCCCAAACACCTTCCCGTGGGGTCTTCACAACTCTTGCTACTTTGCCTGTTATTTATCTGATGTTTTCCTTTAAAGCCACTCCCGTTTTTAAACTCAAGTAATGTATTTAGAAAAGGAAGGATCTTTTGTTTGTTTGTTTGTTCTTTCTATCTCTACTGGTGTCACTAGCCACCAAGTTAATCATAAAAAGAAATGCATAACTGTTACAGTCACCCCAGACTACTCGTGTGTTGCATGTCTGGCAACGCTGCCGTGGGCTGCCGTGTGGACTCCGTGGCCTGGCCGTCAGGAGTGCGTTCCTGCTCCCTGGCTTTCTGGGGCGTCTCTGATCTGACCCCTGTGTCCTTGACCTGCGGATGCTCTCCCCCTCCCCCAGCTTCTTTCCAGAGACTAGCACATGTGACCACCCTGGTCCCTACTGTGTGGGGGGCTCCTTTGGCCTGGGGGGGATCCCCTGTGTGGAGGGAGCAGTGCTGGTGCACTGTGGGATCCCCCTGGGCCAGCGCCGTCTGTCAGCAGCCCCTGTGCTGTGCTCTGCCCTCACAGGACCCCAAGCCCCTGCCGTATCTCCGTCACGACCGGCCCTACACGTTCGACATTAACCTCTCTGTCACTCTGAAAGGTACTGTCGTGGAGCTGGAGGGTGTGTCCATGGCTCGGTGGGCTCAGGTGGCCAGGTGCCATTGTCCCATTGCTCCTGAGCTCCTGAGGGGCGGGGGCGGTGAGAGGGCATCACCTGCTGTGGCCCTGGAGCTGTGGAGGGTCCTGCAAAGGGAAGAGAGGGGGACAGGGTGCCCTTTGCTCAGAGGACACCACAGGAGCCCGCAGGACGTTAGCGGCCTGTCACTGCCAGAAAGCACAGAGCCCGGGGCCTCCCTCCTCTGCCTGCATCCCCTTGTCCGCACCACAGCCAGGGGTCTGTTCAGCCTCCGCTCACTCGCACACCACCAGTGACCCTGCGCCCCCTGGGCCCATGTTCCTTCCGGGGCCTGTTGGAAAGCCTGGCTCTGCTCTCTGGGGCTGCACAGCTGGCCCCCACTCTCCACCCTGGGTCAGCCCTGAGAGCCTCACGGATGGAGCCCACATCCCCCGGAGGCTCTTGGGCTCGGCTTTATTAATAGGCAGGTAGAGCGTTAGTGTAAAGAGCGTGGCTCTGCAGGCCGTGGCTGGGGTCCACCCCAGCCCTGCTCAGCTGTGGGGCTCTGCAGGCCATGGTCGGGGTCCACCCCAGCCCTGCTCAGCTGTGGGGCTCTGCAGGCCATGGTTGGGGTCCACCCAAGCCCTGCTCAGCTGTGGGGCTCTGCAGGCCATGGCTGGGGTCCACCCTGGGCCTGCTCGACTGTGGGCAAGTGGCTGAACCGGTCTGTGCCCCAGTGCGTCATCTGTAAAATGGGCCGGTAATGGCACCAACATGACCATGTGGTTGTGAGGGTTAAGCAGGTGGACGAACTCTGTAAAGGTCTAGAGCAGAACCAGTACCTAGGAAGAGGCTGGTGTCATTTCTGTTCCTGGTAGGGGCCCTTGGGGCTGGGGGCGGGTTTGCCCGGGGGCTGCACACAGAGCCCTGGCCACACTCTGGCTTGGATCTGTCTCCGCCTCTTGTCCGGTGTATGCACACCGGGCTTGGCTCGCCTGCCCCCTCCAGCATCCCCGCCCTTCACAGAGGTGGTTCCCCACAGAAGGCGACGGAGCTGTCACCACGGGAGCAGGACACCCCCCAGAGGAAGGGGCTTCAGGAAATACCCCACAGCTGCAATCTTGTGCCCTCCGAGATCTATGCTGGCCCTGTCCTTTCATGTTATGCTGTAGGAAGATGAGGCTCAGGGAGGAAAAGGGGTTCACGAACCAAGTCGCTTAGGGGAGCTACTGGCCAGGCTGAGAGGAAAACCTGGTGTTGTTGGATCTGGGCTTGTCTCCTTCTACCCACAGACCCTCTTGGGGGCCCACTTCTGTCTTATGTTCATCTGCTGGCCTGGAAACATCCAGGGGAATGCCCTGTTGGGGAAGGAACGGGATTATCAAGAAGGCTTGGTGTCCAGAGACTTAGAAAGACCTAGAAGGGGAGGACTGCATGCAGGGATGGCTTCCAAGACCCCCTCTCCGCCCCAGTCCTGAACATGCTGTTCTGACGGCCCCAGTTGGGATCTGGGTGACAGGTGTAGGCCGGAGCAGGTGTGGGGACCCTGACCTGACCTGGGGCCGTGGGGCACACCTTCCTGTGCAGCCTCGGAGGGGAAGCCAGGGCCAAGGATTCTGAGGGAGTAACGGGCCTTCTAGGTGTGAGCACGGTTGGGAAACAGAACAGCAGAGGCCTGCGGCCCTGCCTGTCCTAGCTGCTTCCTAAATACCGCTGAAGTGCGTTGTAAACCGGACGTGGCCCATTGGGGGAGAGGCAGATGGGTTTCTACGCACTCGGGCTGGAGATTATCACTGCGGTGCACATCCCCCGGCTCCGGTGTGCTGTGAGCTCACCGTTTCACAGGCCACAAAACCGCTTACCTTACAAGTGTGCCCCCC
>NC_048226.1:1376410-1397009 GCF_002007445.2 Ailuropoda melanoleuca
TGTGAGCGTCCTCTGAATCAATGCAGTCCTGTTGCCTCTAGTTTCCCTTCTAACTGGACATTGTTCTGGGCTCCTTAGGCGGCTAGGGAATCAGGGGGCCTCCTCAAGGGGGCTCTTGGACAAGAACCTGTTTCTGAGTTTTCCTGCATCTGCATGTGCAGCTCCAAGAGTGGCAGATCTAAGAAGCTGTGGGCTCGGAGAGGCGTGGGCTGGCTCTGCGTCTGAGCGTCTTGGCCCCATGGTCCTTGGCCCCCTTCCCCAGGCAGAGCTCCCTGCATGCTCCTTCGTTCCTGGGCCTGCCCAGACATCCTGTTGGCTCTGTGCTTCAAGGCCCAGGGAGGTGGGGTGGACGCGGGGTGCAGGGGGAGAGGAATGCCAGTGAGCTCTTTGCTCACTAGAAGCCTCTGCTGTGATGAGGTCCTGAAGCATGCCAACTCAGGACCCAAGGGTATTCGCAGGGCAGCGTCTGGTTGCGGACAGATGGGCAGGTTGCAGACTGAGCGTCTGAGCAGGGAGAAGGTCTGCCTTCCTGGAGAAGGCAGGTTGGGGAGCCTGAGGGAGCAGGGGAGCCGAGGCCAGTGCACAGCTGGGAGGGAGGGGGGACCCCAGGAGGACAGCTTGTGGTTGCTGTGAGACCCGGGCGAGCTGGTTGGGGCACCAGGAGAGAGCCCGGGGAGGCCGTCTGTCACGAGCGGCTGTGTGAGCTGCCAACCAGGAGGCTGGGGTGAGCCACTGCCCTGTCCCCCTCTGTGTCCCTGCCCGCAGTACATGTACTGGACGATACTCCAGCAGCTGACCCACCACACCGTCAATGGCTGCAACCTGCGCCCAGGGGACCTGCTGGCTTCTGGAACCATCAGCGGGCCGGTGAGTCTCCGATGCCTTGGGCGCTGTCCGTGTGGACAGCCTGCTCCTCGCACAGACCCGAGGGCCCTGAGCTTGTCCTGCAGAAGGGCTTCCCACCCAGCTTCGTCCAGCGGGGGGTGCACAAGGGGCTTCCTTTCCAGGTCCAGACCTACGGACACTGCAGGGTGGGAGACTGCATCTCTGTGCTTAGGGGGCAGAGGACGTGGGGGAGTCAGGGAGTGGCCATGCAGTCTGGCTGTCACTGGGTCACGTGCACCTTCCCAGGATGAGAGGACCCCACTGCTGTGCCCCCTGACCCCCTCTTGCCACCATAAGCCCATGGGAGAGTCATAGAACCTTAGGGGATGGAGACTTCGGGATGGTGCACGTGCCGGTCACTTCCTGCAAGGTCCTGACCGCAGCCTGTGGGTCGATGGGAATCTCTCCCCAGTGGGACGGTGTCAGGCGTGGCAGCATGTGGGTTCGCTGCAGTCACAGGGCGGGCGAGGGCCTGGGCGCACTGTCCAGCACTGCCCGGGACCCAGACAGTGCGAGCAGGGCCCAATGCGGAGGTCCCACCGAGGCAGGGTCTTTGAGGGGCACAGCACCCCGTCCCTGTCCGGGGCTCCTCGGCTTTGCTACACGTCCATTCTGCAGCCGACACCCTCACCAAGGTGTAAATACATGGGAGGCTTTCTTCCTTTCCTGTGATGAAGGAGCCAGAGAGCTTTGGCTCCATGCTGGAGCTGTCGTGGAGGGGAACGAAGGCCATCGAGCTGGGGAACGGACAGACCAGGAAGTTTCTGCTGGACGGCGATGAAGTCATCATAACAGGTGAGGGCAGCCAGGCCTCGAGGGCTCCGTGCACCTGCTGCTGGCCCGCGTGCCCTGGTCGTGTGGCGCTGAGGGCTGGCCCAGAAGCCATCTGTCCGATCTCGCCCCCACTCCGGCATTCCCAGGCCCCTGTCTGCTTCTTGTGACCGCCCCCAGCCTTGGCCACCGGGGACTTTAAACCTCAGTGTCCACGACCGGAAAGGCCCCAGGTGTCCCACTCTGTCTCCCTTCCTACTGAGCGAGAATGTGGGGTAGCGGCAGGCTCCCACACTTCTGGGCTTTGCCGTGCCGGGACCCCGTGTCCTGAGACCGGGCCGAGCTGGGCCGTGCTGCCCGCCGGGTGTTACACCCAAGGGGGAGGCACTGCAGTGGCCGGCAGCGCCCTCGTCAGAGGCAGACGCGGGTCCACCCCCGGCTCCCACGGGCTGTGCGACGCTCGCCGAGGTGTCGACCCTCCTGGACTCCGGTGCGTCACCTTTAAGTACTTACGTTTTAAAAGATTTTATTTACTTATTTGAGAGACAGACAGACCGTGAGTGAGGGAGGAGCAGAGGTTTGTATTTTTTTTAAGATTTAATTTTTTAATTTATTTTTTTAAGATTTAATTTATAGGTTGCTCATCTTTAAAATGGAATCGATGACTCAGAACTTGCCTCATAGCGTGGTTGTAAGGATGAGGGGGGCTGCTTTATTCCTTCATAATCTTTTTTAAAGATTTTATTTATTTATTCGACAGAGAGAGAGACAGCCAGCAAGAGAGGGAACACAAGCAGGGGGAGCGGGAGGGGAAGAAGCAGGCTCCCAGCGGAGGAGCCTGATGTGGGGCTCGATCCCATAACGCCGGGATCACGCCCTGAGCCGAAGGCAGACGCTTCACCAACTGAGCCCCCCAGGCGCCCCTGTTCCTTCGTTCTCGCGCACCTGCTTGAGTCCCATTCTGGGATTCCAGTTGTGAACAAGACAAGTACAGGGTCTGGCCTTTGGGAGCACCTGGCAGGGTTTAATCACTCGCCTGGGGTCTCGCTGCCAGTAGGCACTGAAACCGAGGTCCCACCCGCCAGCTTCTCGTCAGGACCCCGACTCTGAGCCCCTTGTTTTCCTTACCCTCGTTGCAAACCTCTCCAGACCTATATTTTCAAACACTTGTGGGGTGTTCGGGTCAGCAGGCACGCCCGGTCCTCCATGCTCACAGCCCGAGTGTCACGTCGTCACCCCTTCCTTGGCCCCATCCTCGTGCCGCTGTTTCCCCTGTGGGCTGGCACCGCGGCCCCATTCTGTCAACACAGCCTGCTGAGCAGCCTTTCAAAGCCTCACGCCCCCTCTGTGCAGCTGCCTGCCCCAAGCCACCACCCCTCCGTGCCGGGACTGCCGGCACGTGCCCGGCCCCCGCGGTCCGCCTTGCCGTGGGGGGCGTCACTCGTCTGCTCCCAGTTGCCTCCTGGCTCCCTAGGGCCTCTTGTGTCAGATGTGCACCTGCCACTGCCCTGGTTCTGCCCGCCCGCCAGGCCCCATTGAACCCCCGTGTGCCTGAGGACTTACATCTTGCTCAGCCCCAGTAGTGCCCTCGCTGGGCGCTCGGGTATAATCGGTCTGTGCCGGCAACGCCCAATTCTAGTTAATTGTACGTGCGTGTTCCCAGCCTGACTAGGAGCTTGGATTCCTTCCTCCGGCTGCTGTCACAAGTGGCCACCAACATGCTGGCTTAGAACAACAGAAATTCCTCCTCTCCCCGTTCTGGGAGGAAGAAGTCGGAAACCCAAGGGTTGGCAGGGTGTCCTCCTCGCTGAGGCTCTCGGGGAGGACCCGTTCCAGCCTCTGCCACCTGCTGGTGGCTCCTGGGTCCCCTGGCGGCCACATCCCTCCAGCCTCCCCCGCCGTCCTCACTCAGATTCCTCCATGGCCGCCTGTCTCAGTGGCGCACTCGCCATGGCATGTAGGGCATGCCCGGGTCATCGCCGCATCTAAGACCCCTCACTTACTCACACTTGCAAAGAGTACTGCGTAAGGTAGCAGTCAGGGGTTCCAGGGCCGAGGGCCTGAACTCTGTGCGGTCATTGTTCAGGGCAAGCTCCAGCCCCACGGGTCTCTGCAGGCTGACTGTGTGCCAGGCATGCATTAGGAGCCGTGCAGCTGTTGGTCGATTAAGCAAAGTGGAGCTGGTAGAGAAGGTGCAGGCAGAGCCCAGGCCGTTACCGTCCCCACAGCCCTGTTGTGGCCTAATTCCAGCTTCGCTGAGATTTCTGAGAACCTGCCAGGGGCCAACCAAGTTA
Organism: Ailuropoda melanoleuca; assembly: GCF_002007445.2. Lineage (NCBI taxonomy): Eukaryota > Metazoa > Chordata > Mammalia > Carnivora > Ursidae > Ailuropoda > Ailuropoda melanoleuca. The sequence goes on from NC_048226.1 coordinate 1,380,361, forward strand.
TAGCGCGTACACCGCCCTGATTCCGTCTGACACTCACAGGAGACCTAGGCCAAGGGATCGTTGCCCCAGTTTACAGGGCAAAGAGCTCGGGTTGACAGCAGGTGGGTTGCCTGCTGGGATCATGCTCGGGGGAAGCTGGGGTGCAGCTCATGGACCTCTCTGTGGCCGTGGTCCTCTCCGTGGCCGTTATTTTCAGTGTTTCTGCAGTGCTTACGCACTTGACGCAGACCCTCAGCCCTCCTTCAACGCCGTGAGCGTTGAGCCCAAAGTGTCTTCTGAAGTTCTGGCTGGGGAGGAGCTGGGATGGGAGAGGAGGGAGTTCCAGCTTCACCTTCCTGTCCTGCCTCCAGGGCCCCCACCCAGCTATTCCAGGCTGGGCCGTGGTCCAGGACAGGGGCCTATGTGGATGTGTGAGGGTCTCAGCCCCCATCAGTGGAGCCGCAGCACTCCCTTGGAGCCCCAAGGCTCACGTAGTGGGTCTGTTTTCTCTCCGCTCTTGCTCTCTGGCTCCCCCCGACACCTGCGAGCCCTAGCGGTATCTATCCTTGTGCTCCCACCATGGCCAACCTTCTGGGTGTGACGGCCTCCTCTGTCTACAGAACGGAGAGCTCGTGGCCCAGTGCGGGTGCAGGTGCGTGCGGGTCCTGCTGCCTGGGCTGCGCCCGGCCGCGTCCCACTGTTCTGTGCCCTCCGTGTCTCCCGGCCCCCCACAGCCCCTTCTTCTGCAGGATTTCCTTTCTTGCTTCTCGTGTTAATACAGACTCTTCCCTGGTATTTATTTCCTTGGACCGTTTCCACAGGAAGATAGCGAAAGAGAACGTGCCCGTATGGAGTCAGAGCCCCGTCCTGAGCCAGAAGCTGTTTAGCAGGAATCTTTAATCAGACACAAAACTCCTCGGTGAACACAACAGCAACACCGTGATTTGCTGTGCACGTACCGGGTGCCAGGAACAGTGTGCATTATTCTGCACACGGGAAGCCCCTTGGATTCCCGTGGTGCCCTTATTCTGACTTACAGATAAGTCCTTGGAGGCCCCGGGCGTGGAGTACTTGGACCAGAACCACACAGTTAGCAGGTAGCAGCCCCAGAGGGCAGCTTACGGCCTTGGGATGCAAAGCCCACCACCTTCGCCGCCCCACGAGGATGCCAGCCTCCCCCATCTGCTTTCCTGGGTCATTTCCTACAGTTTGGTTCAGTGCTGTGATGCGGTCGGGACTCCCCAATGCTCCCGTGGCAGAGACCCCTGGTTTCAGGCTCGGCGCTGCTCCCCAGGGCTGGCCCCGTGTCCCCGGGGCTCTTCTGCGAGGTAGGGTGTGCACCTGGACACGCCGGCAAGAGCGGCGTTCCGCGAAGCTGGGAGACTGGGCTGCAGCTACGGGTCGCATTCCCGTTGGTGGAATGGAGTGGGGGGTGGGCTGAAGGTCAGCGTCCAGGCAAGGGCCAGTGAGGTCAGGATGCCGTATTCCAGAGAACGGGGTATGCTTTCACCTTCACTTCTACCGTTGGTGGCGGTGGGGGAGAGGCGGGGGAGCTGGCTCTGACCTCTCGGCTCCCTCTACCCCTACATGGATACACCGGCCCCCAACTTCTCCTCTCCAGACCTGGGAGCAGCATCCTGGGGGCTTGGGAAGGCTCTGGGGTCCCTTCCCGGCTGGGTGCGGCTCCTTTCATCCTCTGGTCCGGTGGGCTCAGCCAGGACAGCTCTGCTTCCAGGGGGCGTCCGGCAATGTCCGCAGATAACCTTGGTTGTCCGTGAATGGGAGTCAGAGATGCCGCCGAGCATCCCACCGAGCACGGCGAGCCCTCACTGGTGAGGGACATCCAGCCCAAGATGTCACGACACTGCGGCTGAGAACCCCATCTCGGCCACCTGCCATGCCAACTGTAAAGTGGGGGATGTGGGCAGCCTTGTCTACGGGGATGGCTGGTCGGAAAGGGAAATGCTGGCGTCGTGGATCCGTGTCCAGGAAGCAGGCAGTGCGTTCCTGGGACCAGGGCAGGGGGCCGCGTGATGGAGTGAGCGGCAGCGTCGGGGGCTGGGGAGGAGGATGGCGCATCAGCGTCTGCCGCTCCAGGAGGAAGGCCCTTGGAAGAGGCTGCCGTTCTGACCTGGTTGCTGGATGCTTGTCTGCTCGTGTCCACACTGGGCAGCAGATGGCACGGCCCCAGATTCGGGGCCTGTCTCCAGCAGGTGGGGGTGTCCGGCGGTGTGTTTGTGTGGCTCAAGGTCACAGGCAGCCCCTGCTGGAGCCCTCATGGTCACTGGTGCCTGGCACCACCCCTCACCTGCTCTGGCCTCCACGAGGCCTGGGGCCCGGGGAGCAATGCAGGCTGAGGGGCCCAGGCCGAGGCCTGACGCTCTTAAGTCTGGGCGTTTCCATCACCTTCTGTCTGGGGCCCTTTGGGCTCTCTTTAAAACATAGCTGTGACTGTCACTGTCTTGCCAGAAACTCCTCCGTGAACCTCAGTGGCCTCAGAATAAGGCTCAAAGTCCCTAACACGGCTCGTCAGGGCTCTCCGTAAGCAGCCTCTCCGGGGCCCACGCAGCGGCTTTGCAGAACAAATGTAGCACACGCGCCCCTCGCCTGGACCTCCGTGCCCACGCGATGCCGTTCCTTCCGTGCCCTCCTGGCGAACTCCTACCCACCCTTCAAATCCCAGCTCAGATGCTCCCTCCTTCCTGCTCCCGGCTCCTCCGTGCTGACCTCTCCAAACTGCACACACCGCGTCCTCTAGCTCCGGTCTAGCCGGGCCCCCCACCAGCCAGCCCCCGCTTGCCTTTCCCTCTCCCTGTAGATGGGAAAGATGTGGAATCCGATGACTGAAGCTCACGTTGGTTGAACATCAGGCATTTGCAGAACTCAGGCAGTGTGGCCTCTGGAGAATTAGAAGACCTGGGCTTTGAACCCAAGCCCACTCAGGAAGGGTTGACCCCCTGTCAGAAAAGCCGCGGAGTCTGTGCTTCCGAGGGCCCCTGATGGCAGGGCACGCCTGGAGTTCCCTCTCGGTGCCCCCATGGATCTGCTCAGTCCCTGGGGACAGTGGTTCTTACGTTTAAAATATGTGTTTGTCGTTCCTGCCTAGAGTCCAGCAGACTGGCCGCTCGGCAGCGCTTCCTGTGAGCCCGGCAGCCTTGTGGCTAACCCTGTCCTTCTCCATCCCAGGGCACTGCCAGGGAGATGGGTACCGCGTCGGCTTTGGCCAGTGTGCTGGAAAAGTGCTGCCCGCTCTCTCGCCCGCGTGACCTTCTCTGCATTGCTGGATGCAAGGAGCTCCCCGTCCCCCCACCTGGGGCGTTAGCGGCCGTCTGTGCGGCTGTGAGCCTGGTTCCTCATGCTGGGTAAATAAAGCCATTGTGCTTGGCCTTCACGCTCTACGCCCTGTGCTGTCGTGGTGTGTGAGGTCCCCGCACGCTCTGGATTTGATCCGGAAGGTCCTGGAGAGACCCTCACTTGTCTCGTTCTCATGAGTGGTGCTCATCACACGTCCTTCCCGTCACACATCCCGGCCCTCCTAGCGTTCCCGGGAGTGTGGGAAGAGAGTGGCAGCTACACTAGTTAGGGTCCTCAGAGAAACAGAAACGAGAAGATATGTATGTGTATAGAGAGATTTATTTTAAACAATTGGCTCATGTGATTGTGGAGGCTGGCAAATCCAAAATTGGCAGGGTGGGCCAGTAGGCTGGTAGGCTGGAGACCCAGGGAAGAGTTGCAGTTTGAGTGTGAAGGTGGTCTGCTGCGGAATTCCCTCCTCCTCGGGGGAGATCAGGCCTTTTTCTTGTAAGGCCTTCAACTGATTAGATAGGGCCCACCCACATTATGGAATGGGAGGTGATCTGCTTTACTCAAAGTCCACTCACTCAAATGTTAATCTCATCTGGAAAATACCTCCATAGCAACATCTAGGCTAATGTTGGACCAAACGTGGGTATCATGGGCCAGCCATGTTGACACATAAAATCATCACAGCACCCCACACATCCAGTATTCCTTGGGGGCTGATTCATGGGGTGCAGAGTTCATCCATGGGCACTGTGGCTGTCTCAGCACATCGCAAGCCTCAGGCAGAGACCCCAGGTTGTGGGCATACACACCTGAACTGTGGGAGAGCAGAAAGGGGGCCGGGGACTCGCTTTGCTTCCCCTGTAAGCCCATGAGAATCCACGGACTGAGCCCCACCCACAGCAGATGGGCAGCCCCAGTCCCAGCCTGGTTCCTGGTCCCCACAGTGACTTCTCTTGAGCTGAAGGACCTCACAGCAGAGCCTGTCCATCAGGTCATGCCATCCCTTCATGTCAAAATCTTTGTTGAGCGCCCTCTCTGTGTCAGGCACTGTTCGGGGCACAAAAGATGCAGTGGAGCACAGAAGAGCCCACCCTCTGCCCTCATGGGGCTTGATTTCCAGTAGGAGAGAGACAGACAATAGGCAAAGGGACAAGGAAAAGACAGACCGCATGTAAGGTAGCGATGCGGTCTCTGGAGCACTGGGGTATGCAGGTGGTCAGGGAAGGCTAGCGTCTTGGGTTCTTGGTGCTTCCCTGCCAGGCAGCCAGAGGAAGGGAGGGAGCCAGCCGGATGGATATCTGCAGAGAGAGAATGCTCCAGGCAGAGGGACTATCAGGGCAAAGCCCCAAGGATGGGGCATCATGCTTACCACTTCAGGGAACATCGAGGAGGCTGAATTTCTCCCATGAAAGCATTCCAGGGCAGGGAAGTCTGGAGTTTTATGGCAACACCACAGTGTCCTGGAGAGCCCACACCGTTCACTCTCAGCACGGGTTTTCATCCTCAAGGCCGCCTCATGGTACCAAAGGCTGCTGGAGCTCCAGCCACTATGCCCAAGTTCCAGGCCTGCAGAAAAAGGAAATCAAGAGGCAGGGGGTGGGGAGGATAGAAGCACCCCCTTCCGGCTGAGTTATGTCAATTTAAGCAGCCTCCCTGGGAGTTCTATACCACACTTTTCATCTGATTTCATTGGCAAAAATCACAAGACCACACCTCATTTCAAGGAAGTCTGAGAATGCAGTCTTTTAGCTGAATGCATTGTTTCCTCTGTTAAAACCAGAGCTCAGTGGCTAAAGAGGAGGAGGGGAATGGATACTGGGGAGCCGCTGGTGGTCTCTGCAGTCCGCAGGCTGGGAGGCCTCACTCTTGGAGGCAGACCTGCTCTCACGCGCAGACTCATGGAGCCGAGGCCTGGGCCATTGTCTCCAATCTTTGCTGATTTCGGGGGAATTCCTGTGCAGCTCCGATGACTGCAGGGCCTCCCAGACCCCCACCGTCTGAAGAAGATTGACCCAAACACTCACTCTCAGGATTTGGAAGGCCAGACCCTTCCCGCGGATTTCTCTGCATTCCTGGGGGCTTGTGTTCCGTCGGCTCTGCCAGCATCCCTGTTCTCCATCCTGTGTTGGAGATTGTTCGTCTCGCTCTGTCTCCTGGCATCCTTTGGCGTGAGGTTTCCATCCTTCTTTGCCTTGGAGGCCTGACGTCACTGCGGCTAAACACCTGCTATGTCAGCTGCTATCAGCTGGATGCTGGTATCAGCTACGGAGAGCACGCATTTAGCCCCTCGCCATGCACTTAGTGCTTCTGGGGCAGGTGGTGCAGGGATATCTGCTGGGTGGGGCTGTGGAGCCCGAGACACACAGGGCAGGGGCAGCCAGCTGTCATCGAGGCCCCAGACGCATCCACGCAGCAGAGCAGGACGTCTCAGCTGGGTCCTTCCTGGGCTCCCTCCACCGCAGCCTCTCTCCTCCCCGGTCTCCAGGAATGCCTGGGGCAGCCCCAGTGACCAGTCAATGAGCGGTCTTTGGTTTGGGAGCCGAGCTTATTAAGAAAGGACAAGAAATACACAACAGTGGCACTTGTGGCCTGATTTTCTTTCTTTCACAACCGTGTGTCGTGCACCAGAGGCTTTTTGAAACTGTGGACAGAGTTTGCAGATTTGGTGGCTTGTCCAAGGATGAGGCTAACCTCAGGCCAAGACCATATTTTTGGGGACAAGGGAGCCTTAGGATTTTAAGTACCGTATTGATTTTATCTCAAAGATTCCTGATGCAAAATGGATCTCCAAAGTGGTTATGTTTTTTTTCTTTCTTTAGTTTGGAAGCATATATTTTTAATGCCCTCAGGAAAAATTAACGTGTCAGGGTTGCCTTCCAAAGCATGAATCTGTTTCCTGTATCTGTTCCTTTCCTGCCCCCTCGGCAGGACCCCCGGGCCTGGGGGAGACGCAAGAAGGACGCAGAGGGGCCACTGGTCGACGGGAGATGGTGGGGAGTGCGTGCTTCCTTGGCCAATCTGCTGTTTTGTTTCTTTGGTTTGGTTTTTCATGGTCTCGGAGACTAAGACCGGGGCCAGGATTATTCAGACACTGTCCCAACAACACACCCAAAAGCTGGAGCCGTGAGTCCTTTCTTAAAGCGGGATCGGAATGGAACATCTCTGTGTCCACTGACCAGTGTTGTCTGATGATTCGAGCGATGTCTGCCTTCTCCAGACGCTAAGCTCCCGGGGGCAGAGCCAGTTGCTGCTCGCGGAAAGTTCTCCACGACCTAGCACAGCGCCTACCCAGCACATAGTAGGCACGCAGCACGTATCTGCTAAATGAATGAACATCTGGGAGATCACTGGGGACAGGACTCCGCCCCTAAACCAGCAGACACCTGGAGACCCACTCTGCCTCAGTATCGAAGAGGAGTTAAGTCAAGCTGCACGCTTAAATAAAAGACATCCTGTTCTCCTGCCTCAACGTATGTTTTCATAGCGACAACACAAAAATAGTTGCAAAACCATCTATGGTGTTTGAAAATTGGCAAGACACCAAGCATAACAGTTTGCTTATTTTTCTTTTTTTAATTGAAGTATAATTGACATACAGGGTTCTGTTAGTTTCAGGTGTATAGAGATTCAGCACTTACGTGCATCACCCGTGCCCATCACGACGCGTGTCCCTGGACCCCCTGCCTCTGGGGCATCCCCTCCTCCCCTCGCTGCCCCTCTGACCATCAGTCTCTCCTCCAACAAACATAACAGTCCAGTCATTGCACGTGAGCCGTGCTGGGGAGGGGGGCAGTTTGAGATGAACATTTAAGACATACAAATTCATGAGTTCTATAAATATTTTTAAATAAAATTTTAAAATTTTAAATGTATCATTCTTGCCTTAATTTCATTAGAATCACTATTTTGTCATAACCAAGCTTTTGACGTAATTTGGGTTTTATTGAGAGACTAATCTAAATGACAAAAAAGAAATTGAATTATACTCAAAATGTACAAAATATAGTCTCACAAAACTCTAATGTTAAAAATTGCAAAATGAAATTTATTTCATATGCATTTGTCAGTTATTTTTCTTTGATAATATCCAAAATCTCCCTGAAGATTAAAGGCAAGAGACAATTTATAATTGAAGAACATTAACCTTGCATATCAAAATTATCTAAACCAAGCTGAAATGTTTAAATTTATTTTTTTTTAATTAATTAAATCCTTTTAAATACTTCTCATAAAAATAAAGGGATTCTCAATCCTAGTGTTCGGTGTCCATCTGGTCACCACAGTGACTAGTTAGTATCACTCTTCACATGTGATGAGGCCTAACGTGTAGATGAATTAATGCGAATCCATTACTATTGCGAAATGTGCCCTACTTGCCGCGTGCGGCTGTTGTGACGACGGGGCTACTCCGTGTCCCTGGAAGCACGGATCGGACAAAGAGCAAGAAAACGGGTATGTGGTGCAGCTGCGAAATGCCACTGTGTGGACGTGAATCAGCTGCATCGTGCTGGGAGTGCTGAACCAGCTAACCCGTCATCTTTCCTCTGCTGCTGCCCCGCCTCCCTGCGTCAGGGGACGGGCCCACCTCCCGTGGTGGCCGTGACCCACCGCGGACCTCGTCCTCGTGCCATTCACCCTGGTTTATTTGGACGCCGTGCAGGATGGGGCGAGGCTGCGCCTGGGGCCCGGCCAGTGTCACTCATGGGAGGGGCACCTGGGGTGTAGGTCGCTACCCCAGGCGGACCCTCGAGGGACAGAGGGGCCCCTGTGGCCCTGACGTGAAAGCGTGCGTGTCTGCTTGTCACGTGCGAGCCCCCTGAAGCACGAGTCCCAGGGAAGGACCCCCTTGCCCAGGATCAAGGGCAGTCCCGCTGCCTTACCTCCCTCTCTGGGCCCCACATTGTGATATATTTTGTGCAACGAAGAGACTTGTTCCTTGCTCAGATCTGAGTGAGTGGCTGAGCCTGGACTCCGGGACTTCGAGCCTCGAGGGCAACGCTTCTCTCCGGCCGGAGATGATGGTTCAGTGGGTGGAACTGTGCCTTTGATCCACGGTTTGTGTGCAAACCCCGGTCACACGGGAGCTGCTCATGAATGTGGGTGGCGTTGTCCTCGCAGAGCTCGCTGCTTCGTGGCTGTGAGCTCAACACCAAGCTCGTCTCTCAAATCAGAGGGGAGCTTGACCTGCTCCGGGATGCCCCTTACAGCACTGCTGATGGAGCCCAGGCTCCAGCCTCCTGGACGTCCAGTCCCTACGCCTTCTGCTCACGGCCCTGAGCCCCCTTTCTACCTACGGGGTGAAGCCCGCCATCTCCCCGCTTCGTGGACTAACTGATGCGCCCTGGGGGTGGGTTATAATACCGCGTGGGATTATTTGGGGGTGTATTGGCCAGCCGCTTCCCTGTGTGGTCAGGCTGAGGGGTTCCCAGTTCCGTGGACCTTCTTGACTATGTGTGTCAGGCAAGAAGACACTCTTTCTCTGGGAGAAAGGCATATAGCAGGACTGAGACAGGGTGCCCCTGGCTTTGGTGCAGCTGGCTGGTGGGGGGACCAAACTGTGTAAGAAGGGGCATCGAGGACTGCTCCTGTCCTCCTCTTTCCCAAATACTCAGTTAGGACATGCGTTTTGTGCACTAGCTGGGCCAAGCCTAAGATCTGTTGTCAGGGAAGAACAGCAGGGCCCAACGCAGTGATGCTTGGTTTGTCTCCCTGCATGTGTTCTCCATCCTTCCCAGCCCTGCTGTGTCCTGGGAGGCTGACCTCTGGGGATGACGGCACTGAGGCTCAGGCCGAGAGTGGAATGCAGGAGGAGAAAGAAGCCGGGAGTAGTTGTTTTCCTCACTCCTTCCCTTCTGGGCCACCGGTTTGGGGTGGCTGTGTCCCGCTGGGTCCGTCTACCCATGGCTCACAGCTCCCGTGGGCAGCACGGCCGCCCCCCACCCCAAGCCAGGGGTGGCAATGGCTTCTCATCGTCATCTATCCTGGTTTATTCACCAGCCCTTGTGGGTTCTCCTAAACCTGTCTACGCATCGGAAAACAGTCCCTAAATTAAGCCCTCCTCAATGAATATTTTGAGTACACAGAGGAATGTCTGGAATGATGTCTGGAATTTCCCTGGAATACTGCAGAGGAAGGAAACTGAGGGCTCAGGGAGATGGGAATGTTGGAGTGAGTGCATTCTGTGTGACTGACTGGATCAATCACCCCAAAACCAAGCTCTCTGGAGGGCCCTGAGGCCAATTCCATCACAAAGGCATTAAGAATGCATTAGGAAGCGCGGGGGTCCCCAGCACGCTTGCTTGCGGAGCTCTCCTTCAGGTTGGAGACAATGGTGAGAGAAGAGCTTCCAGATGTCAGCAGTAATAATGGGGTCCCACAGACTGGACGGGGCCACGTGGTACAGGGGACCCAAAGGTATAGGGAGCGTCTGTAGCAGACAGGATACCGTGTGGGGCTTCTCACCATCCCAGTAGGAGAATCAGAGCGCTGGCAACTGTGGAAGATTCAGGAAGAGAGGATTCAGGGCCGTACTGGGGAGATGTATGTGGAAGGACGTCTTTGAAAAGGTCTCGAACGTGAAGATAATCGTGTGCCGATGAAATGCCCATCAGAAGACATCCACAGCAGAGAAGGCTCTCGATAATTAGGTGGGGGTCATCCCCCTCCCTTATCCACTCTGGAGCTTGCTTCCACAGTGGCCACAGTGGAAGGGATGGAGGCCGTATATGGGTTCAACAACGTGGGCTCTCCCTCACTAAGGCTCCTCCGTTTCCATCATCTCCAGATATGCAACCTGCCGGTGAGTGAGGCTAATGTCCAGCCCCTGGTAGGACACCATTCCCCAGGAGTGGGCTGTGGGAACAGGCCAGCCACTTAGGGGTGGGTTGATTACACGGGACCCCTTCGATCATGGAGGGTGGAGGGAAGAACTTCATATTCTGAATGTAGACTTGCCCTCCCTGCCGCCCCAGCATTTGTTGGGTTTCATTCAGCTCCATGCATCTCAGCGACATGACCTTCCCCCGAAGAGTGCATTTGCAAAGGAAATGCAGCAGTGGGCTCCCGCCCTGGAAATTCACTGCTATAGCACTTCCCTCATCACCCAGAAGCAGTGGGCATGACGGAAATTTGCAGTGTGCTGTGGACAGCTCAGCTCTGGTGGCTGACCTACAGAATGCAGCATCTGCCCTAAACCAGAGGCCCCATAGTGCCGCCTTCCCCCTAGCTGGAGGATCCGAGTCTGGAAACCAAGGGATGGAGGCAAAAGGAGCCCTCTGGCTGCTAGACCTAATAATAACCCACTTATTTTTGTTTTTCGCCCTTGTATCCTCAGCCTTGGTGGGTCTGGGAATTCTTAGGGAGAAGAGACGCTTCCACCAGGGTACACAGTTACAGGTGGGCTGAGTCAGAAACAGATCATCGTCCTCTTGTCGACCAGGGGGCAGAGAAGGGGATCGCTGCACGGTCAGAGTGGTCTATCCCAACTGCACAGTGGGGGCGGGGCGCAAGGAGGACTCGTTCTGGAGCCCAGAGGTTCACCGGGGAGCCTCTTGTGACTCCCATTCCATACCCCCCAGTGACGCTGACGGTCCTGAGACCGTAGTCGGGGTGGCGCTCTCCTAGGGCACCTGTTCTCTCAGAGCAGCTGAGGCCTTCCAACTGTCTTCGCATTCTCTGTGGGTTGGTAGGAACTGGCAACCGGTGAAGACAGGCCATCAAGAATGTGAATCTTCCATGAATGAAGATTCGGGGCATCTGCCAGGTGGACTACTCCGAAAGCCATGGGAATTCTGGAAGGTAGAGGGGACGTGGAGTGGGCGGGGAGGAAGGACGCCGTGATTATCGGGCTGGGCCTGGTGGCCAGCCACGGAAGGGAGGACTCGAGCAGCTGGGCTTCATACGAATGGTTTACTTACTCACCTGGAGGTGGGTAAGTCCCAGGTGGGAGCGGGACCGCATTGCTACTCTCCCCCTCCCCCAGACAGTATGGTGGTTCATGGAACTTGAGGTCACCCCTGTGCGGGGCACATATAAACCTGTTCCCCATTCAAGCGAAGTTCACGGATGGATACTGAGTGCTGACAGGGCTGGGTTGTGCTGGTTATGTCTTGTTCCCTCCAGAGCACTGGCAGATATGAACCGCTGCACCCAGCATCCCCCAACCACAGGGTTCTGTTGTTTTGGCTGATGGGAGAGCCGGAGGAGAGACTGGAGGGCTGAAGGTGAGAGATCAAGGTGTACCCTCCCCTCACGTTCTCCCTGCCGGGCTGCGGTTTGAGCAGGAGTTTGGCCGTCTCCCTGTGGCCATGGCTCCTGTCAGTGTCCCCTCCCCCACTGCCACAGTCCTACTAGGTTCTGAGAACCCTCTGCCTCCTTGCCACATCAGGCCGAGCTGGAGACGGCCTCATACCGTGGCCCGATTCTCCATCCCGTGTTGTTTCCCTGAGCCCTGCCCGACCTCTCAGTACTCTTTCCTTAGACCCTCAAAGCACGAAACACTTTGGGCAGCCATCTCTTTCCTGAAGGGAGGCGGGCCGACTCAGGTACCAAAGACAAACTCCACAGGAGGGAGGGAGAGCCTCGGCTGGTGACCATCGAGGACACAATGATCCGGGGGCAGGGCCGGGGAGCGGAGGCCATCTGCCCCTCTTGATCCAGCCAACCTGTGTTTGGACAGAACAGCTGGAAATGCGCGTGTGGACCCGGGGAGCTCAGCGGGGGCACCTCTCAGCAGATGGGGCCAGTGGCCAGAGATGTCCGTGCAGCTTGTCGACCCTCACGGGTAGCAGGGCCGGTCTTCAATGGTGAGACCGTAGGGCTCGGAACCGCAGCAGTGGACACACAGGGCACGGCGATTCTCTGCAGCTGGTGTTTGGAAGCACAGCCAGCTCCTTTTAGATGGAGCTGGCCTCTGGAGTTCAGGGACAGGGTTACGGGTGAGGGAGACCTGGGGCTTTCAATTCCATAAAAACTTGGTAGACATTTGAGCGACTAGTTGGAAAAAATACAACCGAGATGTTGGGAATTGGTACTCCAGGCTGGTGAAGGGCATGTCCTGTTTCTCCTATCAGCCTCTCGGAGCATTCTCGGGGGCCACGCGTCTCCTGCTGTCGGCCCCTCGGACTGTGGGTGCTGCCCACCTGTCCCTTTTCAGATCGCACTCCCTCCCGCAGCCCGCTGTCCAGATGGATTTATTGTCCCCAAATACCACCGTACAGAATGGACTGGGGCACAGACACTACTGAGAGTCTGGATTGGCCTGGGGGGCTGAGCAGAGCACAGTGCGGACAACAGCCCCAAGTGACCACTGGACACCACGGTCTGGAAAATCCTCCATCCTTTCTCTGCAGTGGGGACTTTCTGGTCATCTTTCCCTTAGGTCTTGGACTGTGCCCAACGTCACAGACTTCCCTCTTCCACTGAATGCTTGCACTTCCTCTCTGCCAGCTTCCAGTCTTCAAGAATCCTGTTCATTTCTTTTGCTGGAAGTTTCTCTCTCCATCCACACCCCCAAACCTCATCTCAACTAGCCAGAAACTGGCTAAGAGGCTCTGGCCCCAGGAGCCCACATCCTCGTCCTGAGAAAGAGCAACAACGCAAGCTCCAAATTCCCTTAATACAAGTAAATGTGATGTGTGTCCTGGGGGGGGCTGGGGTTCATTCTATTCCCCACTGTCCTGAGCGAGCTCCCATGGTCTATCACATCTGTCTGTACCTGTCTTCTCTCTCTTGGTGCACGTGTAATAGGGAAAATGAAAGCAATCTGAGTCCTTAATAATAGGAGTCTGGATAATTGTGTACATGCACTAGACGGCATGTCCCACAGCCACTCAAATGATAAATAGGAAGATGGTAGCAGAAATACACTCATGAGATGATGTTAGGAGGGAGCGTGATTTTCAATTATGTAACTGATGACATTTATAGAAAAATATATCTTGCATTTGGACAAGGATTAGGAAGGAGTGTATGGGTACACAATGAAAATCACTGTTTTGCTGGAGGCTTGGATGGGGCGTGATTTTTTTATTTTTGATCTTTTCTGAAATGTTATTTCCCCATGCCACCAAAAAAAACCCAAAAACAAAAACCACCCAAATAAACAAAAAAACCAGTCCAGAGATAGGGTGGGAAACATCAGCAAATCTAAGTGTGGAAAAGGAATGAAGTGGGAGCACGGGGTCCCTAGGGCCGCGCTCCTCAAACTTCAGTGCGCTCACCAGCCGCTTGGTGGCTCTCGCCAGCAGATTCCTGGGCGCCATCCCCAGAGACACAGAGCCTGAAGGTCTGGACTGGGCTCAGGATCCTGGATTTCCAGCGAGCTCCAAACCATTGCAGAGGTGACCCTAGGGCACCAGTCTTTCCCTCCTGAGGATTCCAGAGTATCTCCAGGTGAGGGCTTCCGGAGCTCCTCCATTCTTGGGAGCTGACTGGGAGCTCCTTCTGATTTCCGTCGTAAATCCACACTGATGGGTTTTCACAGAAGTGCTGGCTGTCTCTGAGGTAGGCTGCAGAGCCGAGGCTACTGCTGGGCCTGAGGCACAAGGCCCTTGCTCTAGATCCTTCCTTCATCCAGAGTCTCCGTGCATCACGGTTCACTGCCCTTGCCAGCTGCGTCTTTGTGCATCCCACACAGCACGTGTGCATGTGTGTGTGTGTGGGGGGGAAGCTGGACAAGCCCTGCGATGTGCCTAAACACCTGAGACCTTGTTCACTTTCAGGGGTCACCTAGTGGTGACGGTGCTTTGGAAAGCCACTGCCCGGGTGCCTGGGTTGGAGTGGGACCCAGGGCTGGGATGCAGGCGACGGGAAGGGAGCCTTGCCCTTCTTCTCCTGATGGGGATGGTCGGCCATGCCTCAGAGGGAGGGGGCTCTAGGGTAACTTCACACTGTGTGTGGTTCCACAGATGACAATGACAATGATATAGATGAATAGACACCATATCCCTTGAGATCAGGTTCTGGGAGAGGTTGCTGTGAGTGTCCCTCTGACCAGGGGTCCTGGCTGGGAGATTTGGCCCAGGAAGTGGCCCTGGGAGGTTGAGGAAAGTCCGGGGTTCCAGGCTCTGCTGGGAGGGGGATCCTGGAACCTGTGCCCCTCCCGGCTCAGATCCCTGGCTTCTCCTGGGGGGTGGAGTCAAGGAAGGACACAGCTGTCGGCCCACGTTCCTTCATTCCATCCTCACAACAACCTTGTAAGGTAGACGTTCCCTCACGCTACACATGAGGGAACTGGGGCTCAGAGAGGCTATTACCTGGGGTGATAGAGCAGAAGGTAAAGGAGCTGGGACTTGGGACCAGCGCAGTGGGCCCCATGTTCTTGCTGCAAGGTCGCCGAGGGAGGTGACAGGAGAGGAGGAGACCCCAAGAACAGTCACTATCAGCAACCTGTCCCTGCCCCCCACCAGCCCCCTCCTGTCCTTTCAGCCACAGGAGACTCGCACAAAACAAAGAAGGCAAGGCTCTTCCTCCTCATTGTGACACGAGGGGACTGAGGCACGCAGAGGGGGCGGGACTTGCTCACGGCCACACAGTCTTTGGGTGACGGAGGACGAGACCCAGGGCTCCTGGTCCAGTGGTCCCCCTGCAGCGTGTGCACATCTGAGAGACTATACGGCATGGAATAACCTCGTGTGCAGGGAAGTCAGCCGTGCGGCCGGAGGCGGAGCCGTGACCTCGCTCAGACGATGGTTGTGACGGGACAAGAAAGTGTCCATGTTCTGCTACCAAGGGGTGCGACATCGTGCGTACGGCATGAACGTGACCAATTAAAAAGATATGTGTAAAAAAAGCCTGGGAGAGATATATCAAACTGGCGGCTTTGGGGAGGTGGGATCGTAAGTGTTATTTTCCCCCTTTCCTTCTATTTTTCTGTGTTCCCAAATTCCCAAAATGCACATTTCATTTATGACAGGAAAAATAGACCCCTCTATGTTTTAGTTTAAAAAAATACTGCTGGGAAGCAGGTCTGTGCCTCGCGAGAAGGTGGGGTGAGGCCCCTTCCATCCGCCTCGGCCTTCGCCACTGCTCGGCGGCTGCCCAGCGGTTCGGGCTGGGGATCGGGGGTCGTCTGTGCTCTGTGCCGGGAGCTGCCACGGCTCGTGCGTGTGCCGTTTTGCATTTTAAGGGCAGACAGTGCCCTCACCATGAGAGCGCTGTTGTGTGACGGCGGGGGTCCGCCCTGGACCCTGTCCCAGAAGGTGCACAGGAGCGAGGCGACAGGAACCCCCCATCGTCCCACAGTGGCTCCCCAGCCCTGACCGGCCTCCTGACTCCGGGGCCAGTGCTCCCCTCTCCAGGCTGGCCCACCACGGACCCCCGCGGCACCTCACTCTGGGGCTGGAGAGGGAGCAGGTGCGGCTCCGGGGACCCTCCGTACACGGCCAAACCCATTCCCGCCTCTGCGGGCGGGCTGGCCGGTGGCCAGGGGACATGGAGGCCCCCGTGCCGGCGCCTCAGTCGTCCAGGTGCTGCTCCTCCCAGGTGGACGTGGGGATGGCGCTGTAAGGGTCCATGATGACCCTGGCGCAGCGAACGATCATCACCACGAGGAAGAGGCAGAGGAAGACGAAGCAGGCCAGGGTCAGCCCTTTGTCCACGTCCACGTACACGGGCTCCGGCGTGGGCTCCTCCATGTCGGGGCTGCGGCCGCGGGCTCCTCCGGCTCGGGGTTGACAGGTACCATTTTCCACCCCTGCAGAGAGCCGGGGCAGTGGGGAGGCAGGGCCACAGCCCCCTGGGTGACAGCGTGCGGCCCAGCCCCTCCGAGGGACCCCGCCCCGAACCTCCTAGGCGACCCCCAGCCAAGGCCTGGGGGCAGGGGGGAGAGGTGAGGGAGGACGACCAGCGGGGCGGGGCCGGGTGCAGGGGGCGGCCTCTTGGGGGTGGAGCTCCCGCGTTTGCCTCAAGGGCCCGAGACCCTTAGGAAGGACAGTATCACGGTGCTTTCAACTCTGCGAGCCACCGACTGAGCGTGAGCGGAGAGCGCAGAGCGTGAGCGAGGTTGGGTAAGGAACGCGCTCGAGAGGACAGCAGAAGCCGTGTTTGGAACCGCACATACGAATGGGCTGCAGAGACGCTGCTGTCACTAAATGGGGGGTAGGCGTGGAGGGTCTGCACTGCGGGGGCCTCGGGGGCCTCCCCAGGGACGTCTGCTGAGGCCTCGCCACAGGGCTTGGGAAGCGCAGGTGCGCCTTGCCCTGCAGCCCCGGGCGTAAGACCACGTAGAGACTCCGTGCCTCGTGCCTGCGCCTCCGTGCGAGGGCGGTGACGACGCGCAGGCGCCGGGCCGCGTGGGGGGGGGCGTGTCCGCGTGAGGCGGAGGGGCGGCAGTGTGAGTCCGCGGGGGGGCGGGCAGTGTGAGT
>NC_048226.1:1397269-1400465 GCF_002007445.2 Ailuropoda melanoleuca
ACCCTGGGCTTTAGGAGGACACCGAGGCAAGCTTTGGGTTGGCCGGTCCTGGCATATCTCTAACCACCGGCAACCACGCTGTCCCCTCGCTCAGACCCTGTCTCCCTTCCCACCCCTCCCGGGGGCACTGACCTCCCGGTCAGAGTGGTCACCACGTCATCAGGGCCACTAGGGGGGGCTCGCACTCTGGGTCGGGCTGCTCCAGGAGGGCTGGAGAGTGGCTGGCATCACCGTAGCTACGAGCCTTTCACTCAGAGCGCAGGGGGCCCCTGAAAGAGAAGAGGACAGACCACGGCCAGTTACTTCCCAGGACGCCCAGCCCCAGACGTGATCAGGGCCAGCAGGAAGGACCGGCAGGTGGGGGGGGGGCTCCTCCCAGGGCACCGCGATGGGGCCCAAACACTTTATTCTTTCCTTCTTTCTTTTACAAATTATAGTGTCTTGTTTTTTTTCATAAAATATACATAACATAAAATTTGCCATAGTCCCCATTGTTACATGTCCAGTTCAGTGGCCCTAAGGACACTCACACGGTTGTACAACCATCCCCACCATCCGTGTTTTCCTCTTACAAACCTGAAACTCAGTCCCATTCCACAGCCAGGCCCTGGCCCACCAGCTCCTTTCTGTCTCTCTGAACTTGACTCCTCCTGGGACCTCCAGGAGCCGAATCCTACAGAATTTGTCCTTCGGGGACCGGGTTGCTTCACTGGGCCTGGTGTCCTCCAGGCCCATCCATGTCATAGCCGGTGTCAGGAGCTCCTTCCTTTCCTTGTCAAGGCTGAGCAGTATTCCAGTGTGTGTGTGCCACGTTTCTCTATCTGTCCATCGACAGATGGTCACTTGAGTTGTCTCCGGGCTATTGTGGACAACGCTGCTATGAGTGTTTGTGTGCGAATACCTCCCTGAGACCCTGCTTCAATTCCTTTGGGTATATATATATCCAGCAGCCAAACTGCTGGATCAGTGTTATCCTATTTTTAGTTTTGTGAGGACTAAAATTTTTAAAGATTTTATTTATTTGAGAGAGAGAACAGGAGCAGGGGGCAGGGCAGAAGTAGAGACGGAAACAGATTCCTGCTGAGTGGGGAGCCTGACGCAGGGCTCCATCCAAGGACCCTGACGCAGGGCTCCATCCAAGGACCCTGAGATCATGACCTGAGCTGAAGTCAGACAGTTAACCAAACGAGCCATCCAGGTGCCCCGAGGACTAAATTTAACATTTTTGTACAAATAATACTTGTACACAGTTTAAAATTCAAAGAGCACAGGGAGCAAACAGTGAAAACTTCCCCCATCCACAGTAATCCAGCTCGTATGGGGGGAGACCGCTACCATTAGGAATGCCTCGTACACCCTTCTGATCTGAAGGTATATTCTGTGCACATACACAGACATTTATCTACTTGTTATTTATACAAATAACATGTATGTCTGTTATTTACACAAATGCAAGTCTGTTATACAAACTGTTCCCCATCATCCATTTTTCACATAATCGATCTTGGAGAGTATTGCCTATTGATACAAAGAAAGTTGCTTTTTCTTCTTCGTAGCCATATTATGTTTTATTGTATGGATATATCATAGTATATTTTACCATTCTTCTGTTGATTAGACATTTAGGTGATTTCTCATCTTTTGTTCATCATGCAACAACGTGTCGTTCTGCACGTGCATGAGGACATCTGTAGATTAAATTCCGTCAGGTGCACTTGCCATCCCTAAGGATACATCCATTTTAATTCCAATAGGAATTATTCTCTCTAGAAGTCTGTGCCTACGTAAGCTTCTACTGTTGTCCTGCAACCTTGAAAACTCTTATCAAGTTTTTCAATTCTTGCCAATTTGGGGGAAAATGTTATCCAAAGATATTTTTTCCTTAAGTTGAAAAAACTGCCCAGTAAACATGCATCTATTTACCACTCAGACTCTACAGATATTAACATTTTGCTATCTTTATTTTATTCCATTTTATTCATCTCTCCATCCTTATTTTTCGGATGCAGTTCAAAGAAAGAGGCAGGTGTTCGCACACTTCACTTGAAGCAGCCCAGCATGCATATCATTAATTAGAATCCAATACTTGTTTACAGCTTTTTGCAAAGTAAGACTCGCCTATAGCGAGATGCGTGAGTCTCAATCGTGTCATTCTTGAGATCCGACAAGAGCACGCACCTTTGTAACTTTTGGGAGTATTTTTATCTTTCATTTCTGTTAGTGAAGGAGGTTAAACATCTTCAGATCCATTTGCATTTCCTTTTCGTGAGGGAAAAAGGTCAGTTTATATCTTTTATCTATTTTTCTTTTGGATTTTGGGTCTCTTTTTTGACCTTGGAAGCAGAGAGTTGAGATAAATGCGTTAATTTTATTTGTTCATCTGGTTTTTCCTTTCTTTTGCTTGTAATTTTTTCTTTATCTCTGATTCCTACTCCTAGTTCTTTCTCTGTCACCACATGATTTTAGTCATGAGTCTCAGCTCTCTGATTGTCTCTCTGTTCTTTTAGACGTGCTTCGGTTGGTGTAATTTGAATTGTCAGTGTTAAGTATCTCTTTATTTCCAGCTATTACAGATGAAGACATTAGGGAGCTCATTCTTATTTCCATCTTTTCCCCCAGTCTTTACATTTTCTTTGGTTCTGTTATTTTCCCGTGGTGAGAGCACATCACATTTATATATTGTTTTAATCTCTTTTCCGAGATTAGTTCTGGTCCTGCCACTGGGGTTTTCCTACCAGCTCAGATATTCTCCAGCATGACTTCCGGGAAGGAAGGGCTCCCGGGAATAATATCCCCTGAGGCTTCTTTTGAAGGTAATGTGCCTTTTTTTCTGACTGCCTTGAAGACTTCCTCTTTGTCTTTGGTTTACTGCAGATGAGCCTGGGTGTGGTTTTCTCTGTATTTTCCCAGTACGTGTACTCCTTCAGTCTCACTCATGTCTCATCAATTTTTGAAAACTTTTGGCCCTTCCCCTCTTCAAATATTCGTCTGTCCCATTTTCTCATTTTCCCCTTTCTGGCTCTCCAAATACACGACTACCTTTTCATTATGTTGGTTTGTCTGTTAATTTTTCTTTTTTTTTTTTTTTTAATTATGTTATGTTAGTCACCACACACTACATCCTTAGTTTTTGATGTAAAGTTCCATGATTCATTACTTTCATGTAACACCCAGTGCTCCATGCAATACGTGCCCC
>NC_048226.1:1401151-1438867 GCF_002007445.2 Ailuropoda melanoleuca
ATAGATCTTGGATACCAGCCTTTTATCTGTAGTTGTATTTGCAAATATCTTTGCCCATTCTGTGGGCTGCCTCTTTGTCCTGTTAATCTTTATTTCTGTATATTTTTTCTTTTTATGCTGTGGTCTGAATACTTTCTTCCGAGTAGCTTCCAGTCCATTAATCTTCTCTTCTGCTCTGTCCAATTAGCTGTTAATCTATCTATTCAAATTTCCATTTAAACCATACTTTCCAGTTGTATAATTTCCGTTGGATCCTTTAAAAAAAATTTCCAGCTCTGCAGTGAAATTTTCCACCTTGTTACCTATTTTCTTGAACACATTAATCAAAATTTTTTAAAGACCACATTTAACAACTCCAGTGTCTGGGTCATCTGTGGGTCTTCTTCTATTATTTATTTATTTTTCTTTTGGTTCAGTTTCTTGATATAGCTGATAGAAACGTCCCTGGGATATCGAGCATTGTTATGAACAGTTGTGGCGGCTCTGGACGAGCTCATTCTTTGGCAGACCAGGTTCACTGTCTGCTCTGGTTACAGCTAGAATTTAGGCAGACGCTTTAATCCAATGGGCTGAGCTCACTGGAAGTGGGGTCGTCTTCTTGTTAACCAGGCTAGTGACCACCTCTGCTTTGACAACACTCTATGATCTTACTCTCCAGCATTCTGTTTTGTTTTATTTTATTTTATTTTATTTTATTTGAGAGACAGCATGAACAGGGGGAGCAGCCGAGGTTGAGAGAGAAGCAGGCTCCCTACTGAGCAGGGATCCCAACTTGGGGCTTGACCCCAGGACCCTGGGATCATGACCTGAGCCGAAGGCAGACTCTTAACCAGCTAAGCCGCCCAGGTGCCCCTCTTGTCCTCCATGGTTCTGAATTGAGAACCTGGAGTGTTTCCTTGGGCTGTTTCTTCTTAGAGTGTCTTGAATTCTAGTTTTTCTCTTCAGTGCCTTGAGACATGAAAACTGAGTGAGATAAACTACTCAGAATTATTAAGCAACTGATGTTGGAATCTCTACAAGATCATGAACCCTAAGA
The DNA here is from genome assembly GCF_002007445.2 of Ailuropoda melanoleuca. NCBI lineage: Eukaryota > Metazoa > Chordata > Mammalia > Carnivora > Ursidae > Ailuropoda > Ailuropoda melanoleuca. The sequence continues at coordinate 1,402,188 of NC_048226.1, forward strand.
ACAGTGGTCATCAGCTAATAGCCACTGGTGATTACGTGGAAGCCCAGGCCTGGGGCTGAGGACACACGTGTTAAGTCAGAGCTCTCCTGTTCCTCTGTTCTGGATTTTGAAAGATGTTCACTGCAGCATTGTTGTAACAGTTAAAAAAGAAAGAAAGAAAGAAAACAAAACAAAACAAACCTGGAACAAAGTGAATGTCAATTTTGGAGTGGTTAAAGCTGTCATGGCATATATCTGTGTCATGGAATACTCTGAGGCTGTTAAAAAGAAACACGACACGCACGCACAAACGAGATCTAAGAAATTTTCTTAAGTGGAAAAGTTAAGGAACAATACTTCAAATATGATACAATCTATATAAAATAAAAAGAACTTTTAGGGGCCCCTGGGTGGTGCAGTCAGTTAAGCACCTGACTCTTGGTTTCAGCTCAGGTTGTGATTTCAAGGTCATGAGTCCGAGCCCTGAGTTGGGCTCCACACTCAGTGCAGTGTCTGCCTGAGAGTCTGTCTCCCTCTCTCCTCCCGCTCATGCTCTCTCTCTCTCGAAAATAAGTAAATAAATCTTAAAGTAAAAAGAACTTTTTAACTATCAGTATGTACACATGCATGTGTTAGGGGTGGGAGGTTAGGTCGAGAGCTGTTCCTGCTTTCATAAAGAGATTTAAGAAAAGTGCAAACATAAGTGCCCACATTTCCATCATGCAGAATTTGTAACTATTACCTAATCCTAGTTGCTTTGTCCTTTCGTTTCCAGAACTATATCCTTCTATTGTAACTGCTAGCCCACAGAGCCATTTCCTCTCACCCCATCTAGCAGTACCACCATCCTGAGTGTGGTATGCAGTTCCCGTTCTGGGCATCCATGGAAATCCTAGGGTTCCTTGAACCATACCTCGAAAACACATTAATTTTACAGACGAAGAGACTGGAATGTAGGGAGAAGGAGTTTTCTCCGGGTCTTGGAGCAACGGCATAGCTGAGCTTGGGGCAAACCCGGCTGGGCCTGTGCCACGGGCCTTGTGGTTGTTGGTGGCTCTCAGGGAGGGATGAATGTGCTGGAGTGTCACAGCAGGACCCAGTCTGGCCTCTCAGACACAGACCCTGAAATCCCAGGCCCAGGGTCTGCCTTGAGTTATTATGGATACCCTGCAGAGATGGTAGAGGTCAGACCTCGGATAGATTGCTTTTTGACCGCCCCTGCCTGGTCTGGGGCCAGGATTGGGCTCTATAACCTTGGAACAGGCCCCAGAAGAAGACTGTCGGTGTTTTCTGGATCCTTCCAGCCGGGAGGAATGCCAAGGATGTGGACTCAAAAAAACAGATTTGCCTTTCCGCCCTCCAGATGGAGTGCGCTCATTAACCTTAATTACCGAGCAGGCACAAGGGCCATCCAGCTCCATTGCAGAGCGAGGACACGACACCCAGGAGAGACTGTAACACAGAACTCAGCTGCCGTTCCCGGGGAGCGGAGGGCCACTCAGGGGTCCCCAGAATCACGGAGCTGTCCTTCAGCACGGAGCCCGCACGAGCCAGGGGCTCCATCTGCCCCCTTCCTGGGGAGGCTGGAGGTGACCTTGCCTCAGAGTCAGGGATTCTGGGCAGTGAACGACCCTCGCGGGGACGGACTGCCGGGCCGCCCCGGAGCACTCACCAGAGCGTGCAGCTTTCGGGCTGAGGTTTAGCAGTTCCTAATGGAAGTCCTGCCACATGCCACAGTCCAAATACAGAGCCTGGCAATAAGTGTCTCCGTCGGGGTTTTAGGGCAAAACTAGCAGGAAGGGTCCACAAATACAGGATCTGGGATAAATGTGTGTCCTGCCCTAGGGCTGGGGGGTGGGATGCTCAGGTCCTCGCTTTCTGTGCTGAGGTATTTCTTTTTTTCTGTCCATATGTGTGTGTCAGTCTGCTAGGGGTGGCTTATGCAACAGGATGTCTGTCCACTTCTCACAGTTCTGGAGGCTAGAAGTCCCGGATTAAGATCTGCCAGGGTTTGATTTTGGTGAGGGCTCTCTTCCTTGTGTGCACATGGTCACTTTCTCACCATGACCTTGCCTAACGTGCATGCATGCAAAGAGGGAGAGAGCGCTCTCTCTCCTTTTTATAAGGTCACCAATCTTAGCAGAGTAAGACCCTGACCTTTATGACTTCATTTGACCTCTTTAAAAGCTGTCTCTCCAAATACAATCACACTTGATGTCAGGACTTCAACAAATGAATCTGGGTGGGGGGGACACAAGTCAGTCCGTGGCAATGTGTGAGTTCTGGGTCCAAGTTTGACCAAGGGGCACGGCCACTCTGGGGCCACGCAGGCCCATACCTCGTGGGCACACAGTGAGTGTTGAGAAGATGAGGACCAGTGTTTGGCCATGGCCCTCCAGACACTGCTAGTAAGAAGACGAGGTGGTGACTGAAAAGCACGCTGCTTGTTACTGTGGGGAAAACAACGGGCCGTGTGGACATGGTGAACTCACTCAGATAACACAGACTGGTCACGTGCCATCATCAGCTGGTGCTATAAATAGCAGTGCAGCCATTATGAAAGGTGACCCATCAGAATCACTCCCCCAGATGGCAGGTGGGTTAAGTGGATGGCGTTTGCTCAGGACAGAAAAGTTGTCCAGTGTCTTAACCTCACACCAATCACATTGTCCTGCGGGACTGCACTCGGTGGCCTCACTCCTCCGTCAGAGCAATTAGCAGCTGGTCAGTGTTCAGAGATGATTAAGACCGTGACATCTTCCAGGGCTGGAGAGAGGCAAGGGGGGGATGGGATTCACGGAATCTTGTAGTTAGGACTTGTTGTCTTCCAATATCTAAAGCTCTCTAATCTCTAAAGAACCTTCCAGAGCAAAGAGGCGGAAAGAAGCAGCACCACTTTGGATAAAAGGGAAGAGAACATGTCTGCCCAGAGAGTGCATTATCACTGTGCTGTGCTTCTGTAAGCCGTCGGACCACCCGCTGTGTCATTCTAGGCTAGACTCTGATCCTGCCTGTCTCCCGTGGCTCTCCTTGGGTTCCCTTCACCAGCCAGCGTGCACACCTCCCAGGCTCTGCATGTTTTGCTCCTGGCAGCTCCCATCTACAGCTTCCTAGACTGCCCTTGGGTCACTGCAGCTGCCCCATCCATGCATGCAGAGAGCTGGAGGCGCCCTCGAGGACCTCGGCCCACCCAGACTGAAGAAGATGCTACCGTTAGGAGACTCGCCATCAGGAAAGCATGAAGGCCAAGCATGGGACCGCGTGACCGCTGCTGGTGCTGCAGAGAGATGTGTCGCTCATGGACCCCACCAGCCACCTCTGCAGAAGCCAGGGACAGAGATGAGATTACCCAGAAAAGACCTTTGGAAGATGCTCTCATCAAGTGCAGTGTATCCCTGTGACACACATGGGCCGACACAAACATCCTGAGACTGTGATGCCGGTAGAAACACTGCCCGCCTGGTCTGCAGAGCACAGAGAAGACAGGATGAAAGAAGGCAGCTGGGCTCTCAAAATTCTGCAGGCAGAAAACAGGCTGATGGGAATAGTCCCTATAAATGTGTCCTGCCCTTCAGGAACACGGAAGAATGACCCTTAGGGCAACAGCCTTGGCCCAGGGGACAGAGATGTGGACACAGAGGGTGAAGCCTTGAGCCACGGATTATTCCCAGGCCTTGAAAATGAGTGGAGTTTTCCTGGTGGAATTTTGGAATTGCTTGGGACTGATGACTCCTTTCTTTAATTTGTTTTCTCTTTTGAAAGGGGAATGTGTGTTACTGTTATCCTATGCATGTCCCACCACTATTTTTGGAGCAGATAACATCCTTTTCCAGGTCCCCACAGGTGGAAAGGGGTTTTGCCCCAGGATGGATCACGTGCAGAGTGTCACCAGTACCTGAGGCGGACGGTTGAGATGAGATTCCAGACCTCGGGTGGATGGCATAGTGGGTGAACACATGCAGGATAGACGCGGATCTTTGGAGGCCAGAGAGCGGGCTGCAGGAGCGTGAATAATGACCCCCCCGCAAGAAATCCACACTGAATCTTTGGAACCAGTGAATGTTATCTTACAGAGCAAAAGGGGCTTTGCTGACGCGATGGGTTAAGGATCTTGCGATGGGTTTTCTGGCCGTGGGCTCCATGTAACCGCAGCTGTCCTTGTGAGCGCCTGGCAGAGGGGGGATCGGCTGTAGTGGGGGAGGAAAGGTGACCGTGGGAGCAGAGACGGTGTGAGGAGCTCGCTCCTGGAGCCGCCAGAAAGAACAGCCTTGCCAACACCGAGGTGTTCCCCCCCTCACACTCATTTTGGCCTTCTGACCTCCGGAACGGAGGAGCATACGTCTCTGTGATTCTAAACCACCCCGGCTTGTGGCAGTGTGTTATACAGCCAGGGGAGTCACAGTCCTTCTGACTCTCACATCCCATCTCTAAGAGGCCTGAGGCTATGTTTGTTTTCTTCCCCCAGGATTGGAGAAGCGGAAACCAACCAAGGGCATGCAAGAACACGACGTCTGGCCAGCAGACGAGGCGTGACTCACTGGCAGACTGTCAGAAAAAGAAATTTCCTTAAAAGGGAACCGAAAATCCGAAAGAGGGAGGGCCGTGTGCACCGGCTTCGACGCTGATGCAGGCCGACGAGGTGGCTGTATAGACGAGGAGAGGGGGGAGACATTGCACAAGGACAGGGCGAGTTGCTCTAGTGGTCAGACCGAGGCGCGGGCCCTGATGCTTCGGAGCCTGGCTCTTCCCAGAGTGCTGACCCCCACGCCAACAGCAGCCAGAGGTCAGAGCAAGAACGCCAGCAGAGACCCCAAGAGGCAATGCAAGGGGGACAGGGCAAGGCCACTCCTTGTCCTTACACGAAAAGATCCGTTCTTCGAGGTGACCTTATTGAACTCTGTTCCTCGTAAAATCACTCTCCAGTAGAAAACACCTGGAAGAAGCACCTTCACTTTTGGAAGGCAGGGCACTCACTGGACAGCGCCAAGGAGGGCACTCGCTTTCCACGAGTGAAGAGGAACAGGTGCAAAAAGGAAGAGGGTAAGTGTACACTGTCCCCCGTAATGCTCTGTAGGGCACTGAGGCATCAGGGCAAGCCCAGACTCCGGAGACTCACGAACGCGGGTTCAAATCCTGGGCGTGCCGTTGACTAGTGGAGCAGCCTGAGGACGTTGCCCCGGTAAGCCTCCGTCCCCTTGCCTGTGAGATGCAGCTGCTCATGTGTGTCTCCTGGGGGTGTCATCGGGGTCCATGAAAGAAAGGTCCTTCTCTGAGCCCCATCTTTCCCTTTGACAGAGCCCACTTGGGAGGCTTTCAATGACTCCTCGTCTGCTCAGAGCCCGCCTTCTCTCCTGATATCCCCACATGTGGACCCGTGCCTGCGTGGATTCAGCCTGCTTTGGGGCCCCTTCTGTTTGTCAGCTGCCATGTCCCCGGTCGCCTGCTCTGCTCATGGTGTGTGCAAATGTGGACGTGGAGTCTGGGATCAGGTATGTGTTTGAACATGTCAAGCTAACGCTGGTAGAATGACATGGAATATTTGGACAGTGTGATTAAGAAGCCAAATAGACATTGTTACCGCCTGCGGGGATACACATTATTTTCAAATGTTCACAGGACATTTATGAAAATTGACTTAATACAAATTCACAAGGAAAACATCCGTACATTTTTAAAAGTGGAAGTTTTATAGGCTGTGTTCTCTGACTGCAAAGAAGTTAAGCAAACAAATGAACCCACAAGCCATTTGACTTGAGAAAAAAAGAATAACATGAAAAAAAATAATTGCGTTCATTAAAAAATTGAGCTGCAATTACAGAATATTTAGGAAATCACTCTAATGAGAATACCACCTATTAAAAGTTATGGGGTGGCGTGAACGACAGCTGTTTACCGCACTCAGGGGCAAACTCCTACCTTTCATTACTGAGCCAAAAGAATTAAACGCAGCGACACAAGGAATCCACCGAGATACTTACATAAACAGCGTCGAGAAAATCCGCAAGATGGGATTAGTAAGAGTAAGAACAAGAATTAATAATTCACAAGAACAGAAAATCAGTAGAGTTAAAAATAAACCACAAAGAAAGTCCTCTGAAATAGTCTGAGTTTGGACAAACCCCTGGTGAGTCTGTTCTGGGGAAAAGGGAGAAAAGGGCACATGCGTCATCAGGAATGGGAAAGGGGTTGCAGCCACAGAGAGGAAGGAAACGGACTGCAAACGCCAGGCAGGACTCTGTGGAACTCTGCCGATACATCTTAAAAATTCAATGATAAAAAAAAAGAAAAAAAGAATTCAATGATATCTTTTCTAGAACGTGAATGGTCCAAACGGACCCAAAATGTAATTAGAAGCCCAAAGAGAGGTCCTCCATGAAGGCCTGTTGAGAGTGTCACGTCGGCACGAGTTGGGCTGGTGTCCGGCAGGCCGGGCAGGGTCCAGCACGAGCTGTAGGAGCACCTCGGTGATCCCTGGAGAGCCCCGGGATGGGAGGCACCTGCTTCTGTCCTGAGGGCTGGGGGTAGCGTGGCGGCCACCATCACACTCCTTCCCTCGTCCGTACTCCCCCTTGCCACGTAGGGGCCATAAAACGGCACATCTCCTGTGAATACCTCTCTGGAACAGCTCGAGCTCCGGTAGCCTCGACTTTGAGTATGTTTCTTGTGACTAGGAAGCCCCCAAGGTGCTTATTTATAACCAAAGGGCCTTCCAGATGGAGTGTCTCCTTGAGGCCAAAGGAGGCCACATCACTCGGGAAGCTCGTGGACAAGCAAGTACACTCCAGTGTCCGTGGCAACAGTTCCACTCAGTGGTCCATCAAGGGAGTTTCCCAGCATTCCTCAGTGCTCTGCCAAGAGCCCCTAGATTCACCCCCACACGTGGGCCACGTTCCTGGGGCGCTAGCTGGCCTCCAGGATGACTGGCCCAGGACTGACCCCGGGGTAGAGCGCATCAGGGATTGGAGCCATTCCTCTCTCAAGAGAACCCAGCTCCAGGCAGGGGCCTGCCCCCAAGTCTAAGGCCCTTATCCCCATGATGCTTTTATTTCAGGGCCCTCATTCCTCCCTCCTCCCTCTGGGTGTCATTTAGTGAACTACTAAAGCATTTTTAACTTGTATCTTGCTGGAAAGGGGTAGAGTCTCTCAACCCGTTTCCATTCTGGAGGCTCCCAGGTTCCTTGCAACTATACCAGCCTCTTCTGGGCATCTCCCAAGGTCTGCTCATCAGTTTATCTCCCAGAAAGAAATGCTGATTTTCCACGTTTTGAATATCCTGCCACACAGAACCAACACGACATTTGTAAATGTCTGTCTTTATCACATCTTTCATTAGGAAACTCTGAAGGCTGTACCCCGGTTCTCCAGGACGGGGGCTCCAGCCAACTGCATGGAGTATATGTCTTCTGTCTCTGCGTATGTTAGGGACACGTTCTTTTCATACTATTTCCCTCAAATCAGTGTAAGTCCTCTTTGCAAGCTACACACATTGATTTCCTGTGTCTGAAGGGTGAATGGACAAAAGCCCGCAGTTTTGAGAACTAGGGAAGAGAGGTCTCTTTTCCAAAGAACATACTTCATTTGTTCCCAGCCATGAATTGAGATGTTCGCATTTCCCCTACTCACCACTTTACACGTGTCATACAGAAGCAAAGACTTTAGAGATCACCCAGTCCAGAGCCTGTATTCAGAATTAGGGAGACTGAAGCTCAGGGAGGCAAGTGATGGGATCTGGGGTCCCCAGAGGGGACGGGAGCCCTTGACTTCTGGAGGTCGTGAGTGCCTTGGCGTTATCCATGGTACCTCTAGCTAGGCTGGCTGGTGTCCTTGAGTTGCTTCCAATGGCAGAAGGTAGGCTCCGATGCCAGGAGACGAGGGAGAAAATTCATCTTTTGTGTTTTCTAGTCCGTGCCAATTATAAGCTGGGACTCTGTTCCACTATGGGCTTCGTGGTAGCACAGCTCCTCGGGGAATTAAGGAAAAATGTAGGAAATGAGACCAGACTGCCAAGGATGAGGTCTGGGGGCGATCCAAGCAGGCAGCGGGTTGGAATCCTATTTCAATGATTATGATGTTGGCTGCAGGTTTCTGGTTAATAACCCCCACCAAGTCAGGGAAGTGTTCTTCTCTGCGTATATGCTCTAAGTTTTAGTACCTTATATAGAAAACAGGGGTGATAATAATACGGGCCTTGCAGCATTGTTGTCAGGTCGGATACAGCACACATTGCTCCTAACAGCGCCTGGCACACAGAAACGCACGATAAAATGAGCCATTTGTATTAGTTCCGGGACGCTAATGAGTTTCAGGATTGCCCAAGACAAACATGTATTTCTCCTTCGTCTCTGAATAGATATCTTCATGTTGCACCAAACCTAGATCCCGGAATAAATCCTACTTGGTATATTCTCTTTTAACGCACAGCTGGATTTGAATGTGAATATTTTATCTGGGGTTGTTACAACCATTACTAAGTAAGATGGAATCTATTGACTCCTTTGTGTGTGCTATTTTGTTAAATTTTTTTGTATCAAGGTTGTGCTCATTTCTAAGCACAAATTGGGAAGATTCCATGTGATTCTGTGTTCCTTAGTGGTTCAAGGAAGAGGAATTATCTGTAAAAGGGTGTTTTTTTTCAAGATTTTATCTATCATCTATCTATCTATCTATCAATCATCTATCTATCTATCATCTATCTAATCTATCTATCATCTATCTATCTACCTATCTATCTATCATCTATCTATCTATCATCTATCATCTATCTATCTATCATCTATCTACCTATCATCTATCTATCTATCTATCATCTATCTATCTATCATCTATCTATCAATCTATCATCTATATCATCTATCTATCTATCATCTATCTATCTATCATCTATCTATCTATCTATCATCTATCATCTATCTATCATCAGAGAGAGATGACAAGCAGGGGAAGCAGCAGACTCCCCGCTGAGCAGGGAGCCCGATACGGGACTCGATCCCACGACTCTAGGGTCATAACCTGAGCTGAAGACAGACACTTAACCGACTGAGCCACCCAGGTGCCCCAATTTTGTTTTTCTTATTTAGGTCTGTAAGCCATCTGAAATGGATTTTCCTGTGATCTGACCTGGGGTTTCAGTTGATGTCTTCCTGTATGGAGAAACAGTTGTCTTCACCGTTTACTGACTAGTCTGTTTTTCCCCCATGACTTGTAACCTCAAGTTACCATGTAAACATGAGTTCACCCTGGGCTCTCTGTGCTTTTAAAGGTGTCTGCTGTCTACCCTGCGCCAATACCACACTGTCTGATCACATTCAGATGGCTTTATGAGGCATCTTGATAACAGCAGTCCAAGCCCCGCCGTGGGATGCGTATGCAAGGGCACCTTGGCCCCTCATACATGTTATGATCATCCCGTTGGGATGCTGATTGGAATTGCACTGAATTTTAAATCCGTAGCCATGAATTACCATCTATATGAGAAGGTAATACCTTTTGCCATTGGTGAGTTAGGCATTCAGACTTTCTCTCATGTCCATTCATCGTGTTTTATCATCTCACCGTGAGAAAATGCATTTTTTGATTATTTATTCCTTGGTTTGCTGTAGTTTACGATATTGTCAGTACTATCTTGTTCCTTTTCGCATTTTCTATTTGTCCATCAACTATATACAAACAATACAAATTTTCTTGTATATGAATTTTAAATCCCACCAACTGCCTGAGCTCTATTATTAGTTTATTTTCTATTTAGAAAATCAGTGTCAGGGCGCCTGGGTGGCTCAGTCGCTTAAGCGTCTGACTCTTGATTTCGGTTCAGGTCATGATCTCAGGGTCGTGGGACTGAGCCCCGCATCAGGCTCTGTGCCCAGTGGGGAGCCTGCTTGTCCCTCTCCCTCTGCTCCTCCCCTGGCTCTCTCTCTCTCTTTCTCTCTTTCTAAAATAATAAATAAATAAAATCTTAAAAAAAAGAAGATAGTATCTTCAAGGAACAGTTTTGTTCCTTTCTCTGCATGTTGCCACTTTTTCTTTTCCTGTTGAATCTGATCACAAGCAAAATGGTCAACTGTGGGGGCAACGGTGGGCATCCTTGTGTTGTTCCTTATTGCAAAGGGAATATTGCTAATCTTTCATCATAAAAATGATGGATTTTATAGGTCTAATTTTACCTCTTTCTCTTTCATTAGTTTTTGTTGTTTTTTTAGCTTCACAAGATGACAGTTTGATAGATTGATTTTCAATCTTTCTTGTGAAATATAACAATTTTTATGTTCGTGGATTTTTTTTGAGTATGGTTTTTTGCTGCACGCATGGAAAAATGTGTTATTGTCTATGGATTTTATAGATCACTTTCCTCATTGCTATTAATTTTTAGTCTCTGATTTTTATTTTGATTTGAAGGTCGTGTGGAAAAGTGATTTTTCAAAAATTATTAAATGGTTAGAAATTTTTATTTATTTAAAAAAATTCATTAATTCTATTTTCATTGCGTTGTGGCCAGAAAACATAGCCTCTTTCAGGTTTTACTCTGTCTCCTGTGTGTGTGTGTCCATGGTTAATTTTTTGAAACTATTTCATGAACATATATAAAAACTTGTTATTCTGTTTTGGGGGCATGTGAGATTTTATACACATTCATTAGATCAAGATTATCCATCATGTTATTAGAATCCTCGTTCCACATGGCTATTTGATCCATCCAATTTTGAATTCATATTCATTTTTACGGAAATTAAAGATTTTGAATTTAAAATTTTATGGAAATTTAAAACCACCCACAAAGTAGAGATAGTCAAGAATCTTTGCGGACCGCAGTGTCTTGAAGATCTCCTACGTTTGCCCTCGAAGTCTTGTGTTTTACCATTCCCTCAACTAAATGTCTGTGAACGGTGCTAAGTAAGGTTCATTCTCTCTCCCCAAGGGGGTATCTGGTTTCTCTTGCTTCATTTATTAAAAAGACCATCTTTTCTCCTAAAGAAACAGGGAGGCACTTTGTTGCAAGTCAAGTGATTCACGTAGGCGAGTCGATGTGCTGACTTTGAAATACGTCCACAAATCCTTTGAAAAGGCAGACTCCACGGTGCCTGCCCTTGAGCCTGGTGGGGAGACGGGGGCTCTGCGGCCCCTCCATGAATAAAATGAGGTGGAAGTTAACTTGGGGGCTGGTTAGAGAGGGTCACGCGGCTTCTACTGGTCTCACTTGGGACACAGGGACCGGGAGCTTTGGGCTGCCATGCCAGGAGGTGGTGCCCTGTGGGGAGCACATGGAGACCCAGGGATCCTTCCTCACGGGGGAGGACACCCGACGTGTGGGTGAAGACGACTTCCCGAGGACCCCAGCCCCAGCCACCACCTGCCTGTGGCCACCGAGAGCCCCGGAACAGTAGCTGCTAGCTGAGCCCAAAATGAATGACTGTTACTGTTTTAAGCCAAGATTTGTTACGCAGCAGTAATACCGGAACAGTGTCGGTCTGCATTCGTCTCTGGTTCCGTTGTCTTTCTTTTTACCAACGTCATATTTTCTTCATTCCAGCTGTAGCATAAATCTTGAAATCCACTAGTGTAAGCTCTCCTAATTTGTTTTCAAGATTGTCTTGGATATTCCTGGTTCTTTTCATTCACACACAAATGTTAGACTCAGCCTGTCTGTTTCCACAGAAATATACCTGCCGGGATTTTGACTGGGGCCGCACCGAATCTGGGTCAACCTGGAGACAATCGGCATCTTCACAACGTTGAGTGGCCAGCGCTCGCCCTATCTGTGAGTCTTTATTTCCTTTGAGCACTGTCTTGAAGTTTTCTGAATGTCTCAAAATAGCTTTCTTTTGCCTTTACTCAGACTGTTGTTTTGCTGAACACAGATTTCTAGGTTCAAGATGATCCTTTCTCGGAACTTTAAAGATACTGCTCCATTCCTGCCATTTTAGCACTTAGCGTTAGAAATGAGACATCTAGGGGTGCCTGGGTGGCTCAGGTAAGCGTCCAACTCTTGGTCTCAGCTCTGGTCGTGATTTCAGGGTGGTGAGTTCAAGCCCCATGTTGGCTCCATGCTGGGAATGGAGCCACTTAAAAAAAAAAAAGAAATGAGACATCTAATTTTTCTTTCCATTGTTGGCAGCAAATAAATGTTGTTTTCTGGTCTGGAAGCTTATAGGACTTAATCTGTGTTCCTAAATATTTTAAAAGTTCTACCAGAAGATCACTAATATGTGCGTCTTTTTTCCATTTTTTTCTTTCATTGAGTTGGGCAGTTTTTTTAAAATAAGAAAAAATTTTTTATTGAGGTATGACTAACACACAACATCATATTAATTTCCAGCATATAACACAGGGGTTCGGTATCTGTCTACTGCAAGATGGTCACAACATGTCTAGCAAACATCTGTTACCAAATGTAGTTGCAGATATTTTTCTCGTGATGAGGACTTTTAAGATTTACTCTCTCATGGTGAACATTCTGGATCCAAAAGTTCAAGGCTTTCTTCACCTCTGAGAAATTTTTTCCTATTTTTTTCTTTTCCACATCCTCTTCGATCGACCTTTCTGGTTTTATTATACAGATAATGGCTCTTGGGTCTTGGTTCTCCATGCCTCTTGCTTTTTTTTCTTGCAAGTTGTCCCTGGTTCCACGCCTTCAACCTTGAAGGTCCCTCAGTTGGTCTTTTGAATTGGGTAATCTGGTTTCCAGCCAAGTTTACCCTGCTATCGCTGAGTCTGTTAGTCCTGTTTTTTTTTTGGTTTTTTTTGTTTTGTTTTTTTATTATTATATTATGTTAGTCACCATACAGTACATCCCCGGATTCCGATGCAAAGTTCGATGCTTCATTAGTTGCGTATAACACCCAGTGCACCATGCAATACGTGCCCTCCTTACCACCCATCACCAGTCTATCCCATTCCCCCACCCCCTCCCCTCTAAAGTCTTCAGTTTGCTTCTCATAGTCCATAGTCTCTCGTGTTTCATTCCCCCTTCTGATTACCCCCCTTTCTTTATCCCTTTCTTCCCCTACCGATCATCCTAGTTCTTATGTTCCATAGATGAGAGAAATCATATGATAACTGTCTTTCTCTGCTTGACTTATTTCACTTAGCATTATCTCCTCTGTTAGTCCTGTTTTGTCCATCGTGCTTTGAATGTCAAAAGGCTTTCTGCCCTTCCCTCACACTGTTCTCAGGTCCTAGGAGCTCGCTCTTACTTTTTGAAGTGCTGTTTTGTCACTTCGTAAAATCAACCTTCCCGAGTATACCCATTAAAATGTAATTTTTCCTCCTGTTCCCTCATTGCCCTTTTTTTTTTAATTAAAGACCATTTCTTCTAATTGCTCAGCTTGTTGGGTTGTGGAATGTCCTCTTATGTTTTCTGCCCACATTTATGGATGGAGTTGCAGCTGCACGTACGTTCGTGGCTGATTGGGCTCCTTCCACGGCTGCCTTGGTTTGACCCCCGAGCCACCTTCTCTAAGAGCAGAGGGGTCCACCTGGCGCGGGGACAGAGGGGGAATCTCAGTGCAGGGATGCTCAGGCCAGAGACCGGTGCAGATTAACCCTCCCCTCTTCTCACCCCACCATCAGGGTAAGATGGAGAAGCAAGTCTCCAATTACGGCGAATACAGAAAGATGGGGAGAGATGTCCAGGTCTGGTGGAAGCTCTGTGTGGGGCTGAGGGGAGAGACCTCTAACTCCCTCTGTTGGTTCTCGGATGCCCAATGCTCTCGAGGTCTCATGAGGGTATTTGAGTTAGGATGGAGGAATGTTTTAGCGGGAAATAAAAAAAAAACTCCAGTGAAGGCAAAAAAAAAAAAATTAGAATATCGTTGTTCTGTTGTTTTGTAGGAGTTTTCCTCTCCATGCACATTTGCTATGGTGGCCCCAGGTGTGCCCCCTTTCCTCCCCCTCCCTGGCCTCATGCTGTGTGAGCAGTCTCCCCGAGCAAATGCTGTCCTGCATGTCAGAAGCAGTCGTGCATAAGGCCCTGTGGCTGATGGCAAGCTGGCCTGTGTGAGGCGTGGCCCGGTGCTCGGACTGGACGTTTCCCCAGCTCCCCACGACTGAGTGCTCCCACCCCTGCTGCCGGAGCATGCTCCGACCCCGGGCCTTCTGCTGCTCTGCTGGGAGCAGCGACACTCCACTCCCCGTAGGTCAGGGTCAACCTTTGACAGCAGGCTTGAGCGCTCAGCTGCTCTCACCTGCTTCCCGTCTTCCAGAAATTCCTATAGCCCTCTGCCCCACAGAGGAGACCCTGACTCACTTTCCAGCACTGCTACATTTAGTCTACGTTTTATTTGGTAATTTCAGTGGGATAGCCAGAGCAAAGGGAAGGAAACGAAGAATCAATTTGCCATTTTTACAGGAGCAAGATTTCCCCCATTTCGCTTATTTGTGTATTAACTGATTTATTCTTCATACTTTACTCATAGGGCTCATGCTTTATTGAGCTTTATTGAGTGTCCACAGCAGATGCTGTTTAACATTTATTTCTGGGGAGCTGGGTGGCTCAGTCGGTGAAACGTCTGCCTTCGGCTCGGGTCATGATCTCAGGGTCCTGGGATCGAGTCCTGCATCAGGCTCCCGGCTCAGTGGGGAGTCTGCTTCTCCCCGTCCCTCTGCCGCTCCCCCAGGCTCATGTTCTCGCTTGCTCTGCTCTCTCTCTCAAGTAAATAAATCTTAAAAAAAATTTTTTTTTAAAGAATGAAAGAAAAAAGTTTTTAGGCAAAAAAAATTTTCTTGGACGGTGTGTGATCCAATTGATTGAAGTAAATCTGCTGAGTGGTTCGACTTTAAACTGTCTGCTTCGGGTTTCGGTGTTTGTGTCCCAGGGATGATCCCAGTGGCCGATTGCTTGATTCCTTAGGGGAAGGCGCCCCTGCCCCCGCCTCCCCAGGCAGATGTCTGGGGATGTGAGCCTGTCACTGGCGGTGGGCCATAACCGTCCTCAGATCCCACAGGGTCCTCGGGGTCCTCACTGCTGGACCTCTGCCTGTTGCCGGGTGCCCATCCACGGAAGCCCCTCTCTCCCAACACTGGGCCTTCGTCCCTCTCACGTTCACGTCCCTGGACGCGTGGGGATGTCTGGGTGCCCGGCACATGGGTGTGCTGACGGCAGGGAAGCGGAATCTCGGCCTCAGGCTGGTCGTCTTGCTGGCTCTGTGCCACTTGTCCTGCACGTGCTGACCACACGTGGGCTCATGAGGGTCCTGCATCTTCCCTCAGGTTACGCCCAGAAGTGAGCTCCTGGCCCAGTGTTCGGGAGCCCCTGACGTGTAGCTGTGTGCTTTGAGAGCCCCGAAGCTGAGACCCCGAGACTGGGGTGAGGACAGGCTGGGACACAAGAGCCCGTCTCCGGACATACTCAGCCTCCTCGTCCCCCTTCTCCTTCCCTCAGTCTCCTGGGCTAGAGGGACCATTGGGCTTGCGTTTCCTCTACACGAGAGCTCCACACCTGCCTTTGAAATTTCTGGTTCGTGTCGGGGGAAGCACGGACCTTCAGAGGCAGTGCTAGGAAGCGTTCATAGCAACGTGACACTGTGATGACATCCAAGCGTGTGATAACAGACTCTCGCCTCCAACAGCACACAGACGAGCTAGGTGTGAGTCACGCAGTCCATGCAGAGCACTGATCACGTGCAGTAAGACCATGTGTAGGTCTGTGACAGATCAGAAATTTAGGGGAAAAGCCAGCCGGATAGTCTGAGAAGTCCTGCTCTCCATCACAGTCCCCTTCCGTCCTGGGGTCTCGAGCCCTGTGGACTGGCTGGCTGCACACGGGGCTGTGGGGGCATCCTCTCCGTAGGATGGAAGAACTCTGTGACCTTGACAGTCTAATGGAAATTAGAGGGTGCTAGAACATCCTTTGTTCCCCTGGTATCCTGGCTTTCAAGAGCAATATTGACTTGGCTAACAAATTCCAATACGGTACATAGTGGTCAAAAGCTGAATGGGCCGTTCTGTTTGCATTTCTGTTGTCGTGTGGTTTGGGCTGATTAGGGGAGAAGGTCAGGTGCACAAAAATACAAATGATACATATATAGAGTTTATAATTTCCCTTTTATATTTATCTCAAGCCAAGAAAGTTCTACCGAGGCTTGACTAAGCTTCCCAAGATATGACCATTCTCCTTTCCCATTGCAGGCTGAGAGGCCTTGGTAGAAAACTGGTAATGACGCGGACTATTCCTGCCTGACAGCAGGAGTGAGAACTGTGTCTGGTAGCAAAGTTGCCCCCAAAGGTTGCAGTTTTATTGCTCTGTAGAACATTAAGA
Source organism: Ailuropoda melanoleuca (assembly GCF_002007445.2). Lineage (NCBI taxonomy): Eukaryota > Metazoa > Chordata > Mammalia > Carnivora > Ursidae > Ailuropoda > Ailuropoda melanoleuca. Next base: position 1,418,416 of record NC_048226.1, read on the forward strand.
AATTCTTTGTGTAAATTAGCAATCTTTTTCAAGCAGGCTTTCTTTCACGCCCTTGAAAGCCTCCCTTTTTCCGATTCTCTTAGAGCCGATTTCCATTGCGATGGTCCCGTCATTCACGAATGAAATAAATCACTGCTTACGCCACGTATTTTCGCAAGAGTTGAGATTCTAACTTTTTGAAAATCATACTTGGATGCTTCCATTGTCCCCTTGGAAGCCGGACAACGTATAAAAATAGAAGATCATTCATGCCACGACGCTGACGTGCAGAGAAGACTCGGTGTCTTTGTTTTACCTGTGATTTAAGTCGTCTTTTCCCAAACATTAAGAATGGTTTAAATTTTATCTGACCCAGTGATTTATTGCAGCACCGTAGGGCAACCGAGGAAAAACAGTTATGTGCGTGGATGGCATGCCCTGGGTTCTGGGGGAAGGTGCCCTCGGGTGCGGTGGCAGCCCCCGTGGCCTGGTCTCCGGGGCAAGGTCCCTGGTCTGCTGCTCTGTGAGCCCCGCATGCTCCTTGGAGCGGGCTGCGGGCTGTGTGCCTCGGGGTTTGCTTTTGCTTCCTCACCTGCTCTCCCCGCTGCAGAACCGCGCCTCTCGTCTTCCCCGAGGGCCTGGCTCACGGGCTACAGAGGAAGCCAGGAGCCAGAGAACGTGAAGCCTCCCCTCTCTGGATCTCAGAGGTCACTGCTTCTGCTGAGCGGTGCCTTTAAAGAAATTAGTCCATTCCATCTAAATGGTCAGACTTAACCACTTCAAATTGTCCGTGTTGCTCCCTGACTATTTTTACTATTTGAGAATCTGATATAACGTGGCCTTTTAATTCCCTGTATTGGCAATCTGCATTTCTGTTCTTTCTTTTTTTTTTTTCTTTTCACCAGGTCATAAATTTCATTGATACTTTCAAAAAGCTAACTCTAGGCTTTGTTGTACGTGTGCTTTCTATCGAATTGATTTCTACCCTCACTTTTACTATTCTCTCCCTTTGGTTTTCTTTGGGTTTAACTTGCCATTCTTTTTCTGGTTGATTCCATTGGCAGCACACATCACTGATGCTGGACCTGCCTCCTTTCCTAACCTATGCACTTAGAGCTACCCACCTTCCCTTTACAGCTGCCTGAGTGCAGCCCACAAGTTCACTGTGTTCTCTCATTTGCATTGGGATTTCTTCTGTGACCCATGGGTAGTTAACGGTGTTTGCTTAATTACCGAACATTTAGAGATTTCCCAGTTATCTTCGTGTGATTGATACCGGAGTCTGATCCGTTCTTCCCTGTGTCTGCTGCCACAAATTCTCCAGCAAAGCTCTCTCTTGTCCATAAGGAGCAAGGACCCCGGTCCTCACTGTTCCCTCGACGTGTCTAATGTACTTCGCCCCTCCAAGCCTCAGCTCAGAGAAGAAAAATGGGGAGATACAAATCTCACTACCTTTTCTCTCTCTCACCATCCTCTGCCATTTTCATCCTGCCTTGTTTTTCTTTCCCCTGGGCCAACATTTCCTCCTTGAATGTAGCTAATATCTCTTAAGGACACGACCAAAGCTCTAAGCCATAGGAGAGATTTACGAGCCAACACCTCTAATTGGTTTGTGATATGCTAAATCAAAAAGGAAATAAGGGAATTTGGGAAATTTCTTCTCAAGAAAATAGCCGGAGTTGCAAGTCTGTTATTCTGCCGCATAATCATATGTTTGGTCGTCAGGAACTGAATATTAGTGTGGCCTTCCTTGCTGCTTGCCTCCTGTAGCGTTCTGATCTCCTCCCAGGCAGACGGTTGCTTAGCACGAACGAAGTGAAGGACACACACCCAGGAATGGGGAGAGAGAAAGGCCCATTCACTTTGGTAAACATATTCCCCGCCTTACAAGAGAAAGGTGTGTGCACGCGAGAACAGCAGCTGCTGATACCGGTGCAGAGTGTGTATTTTGGAAAAGGGTTTCCGTTCATAGCAATGTGGAAGCGCTAGCCACGTGGTTGCTATGGTTACCGAGCCAAACAGCTTCCTAGTCTCAGGCACCCGCATGATGTCGAGCTCCTAGGGCCACCGTGGGACCGGGGCACGGGGAGCACAGGTTTCTGTGTTTGGAGCAACGGGCGTGGGGTGGACGTGGGGGCAGCCAAGCTATAGGAATGGGTGAAATCTGTGACCCTGAAGGCCCAGCCGCGCAGTCGGCCAGCAGTGAGATGCCCAGGCTGGGAGCTCGGTGGTGGCGGACTATGGGCTGCATGGGCAGGGCCGGGGGAGCAGAAGGGGCGGGCCTGGCTCCTGGGCACCGCCCCTCCCCAGATCTCTAGGGGGTCACACGCTCCCCTTTGTCCTCCATCAGACCAGTGGCCAAAGACACTTCTAGGAAACGGAGCTAATGTTTCTAATTTGATAGCAGTTTCATTTGTGCCCCAATGTAATTACTGACCTTTTACACTTTACTGAACGTTGGCAGGGAGCCTCTAACAGAGTTTTTAAATGGAAAGAAGCAGCCCTTCTTCTCCAAACGATGAAATCGAGTCCGGGCGAGGGCAGGTGGGCAAGTCTTTGTCAAGCCTGCCCTTCACGCCCGCTAAAGCCCCGCGGCAGCCTCAGACACAGGGCTCACCGAACCTGTGCCCACTCTCTGTGCCCCCTCTCCCCCCAAAATACAACCCAAAACCTCCGCGGGAAGCCCCTTTCACAACACAGGCACGCGTGCCCTCCCAGGGGTCTGCACAGCCCAGTCAAAGCCCAGCGCCCGCCCGGGGGGAAACAAAGCAGGCACCTGCTGAATGCGCGCTTGTCGGGAGAGCCATGTGCTTGCGTTCACAGCCTGCGACACAGTGTCCAGGCTCCCACCGTGACCAGCCGTGCGACCCCAGACAGTGATAGAACTTCAGTGTCCGTATCTTTAACATGGGGGTAGACCCATCCCCATGCATCTCAGCAGATCCGAGAGTGAACGAGGACAGATGCCCCAGTGCCCAGCACAGCACCCAACACCGAGTTTGCGCAGTGAAAATACCGGCTATCGTATTTATCTCTGTTGCGACGGCTGCCCTCCGCGGGACTTGATCCCCAGGCTGGCTGCACAAGGGGCCCGCGAACCCCGCCTGGTGCTCAGTGGTGGCTTCCCCAGAGCACAGCCGATGACACAGCAAATCGCCCGGTGTCCTGGGACAGGGGGCCATCCCACAATGACCAGACCCCCCAGGGACATTTCCCTCCACCCAGAGGGAGATCAGCAGGCTGGGGCCACACTTGGCTGGTACGAGGGTCTCAGGAGAGCTCCACAAGCTTGCTCCCCCACACCAGCAGGGGAGAGCTGCAGGAGACTGGCACGGCTGTCCCCGAGAGCGATGAGTCTCCCTGAAATTCACGGCCCCTCCCGGGAGGCAGACGCACAGGCTGTGTGGCTCCAGGCTGCGGGACTCTGCCGCACAGGGAAGATGTCGGTCAGGAGCCCACAGGGCCTGGCTGTGGGCTCTGCGAGCGCTCAGGAATGGGGTTCCCAGCACAGGGCTCCGTGCTGCCTCCTCTATCCCCACAAACAGAGAAGAGTGGCCCTGAGAACAGAAGCCCGTCTGCCGTAGAGAAGCTGAATGACCTTGAGACGTCCCTGAGTCTGCTGTCCTCACGGCAAAAGGAGCACGTCATCTTGGGGGGTTCAGGCCTCGTGTGCAGGGCACCGTGCAGAAAACAAGGAACCCCCAGCCTTGTCATCTCAGTGCATCGACAGACTTCCTGAGGGAGGGACTGATTCTGGAAACTGGTCATTTGGGAGGCTGCTTCCCTGAGATCAGGGACAATGCATCAGTAAGCATTTTTGCAGACCAAGCAGTGAGTCAAACTGGTGGTGTGAGGAGGGTCAGGGGTGGATGAGAATTGGAGCAGGAATAGGGTTGGGGGAGACAGGGCCGCCTGGGTGCGTCGGTCCTCCCAGCTTCTCCGCAGGCCCTAGCGCTCTGCACCAGGCTCCGCATGTCTCCCACTGTCCCCCTCTTTGTCCGGGGCCCACGGCCAGACCTACCATCCCAAGTGACCACGTTAAGCACCAGCTGGCTACAGTGCCCTTCATCCCCACGATCAAGTCAGCCCTTCCGCCAGGCATTCAACACCGCCTTGACTGGTGTACCCCAGCCTCCCTGCCTCCCCCGCTCTGTGAACCCCTACAGCCCAGTTGCGGCTCCCCATTGCTCCTCACACACTGGAGACCTTTGTTCACATTAATCCTGTGCTTGGAGCGTCCACCCTGTTGACCAGCCAAAGTCTCCTGGGCCTGGCTCAACTGTCACTTCCTCCGGGAAGCCTTCCCAGACCTTCTGGGTCCTTCATCAGAGGTGCATTTACCATCAAGTGAAAGGGGCTTAAGTTTCAGGGCCCCTCATATGAGTGGGTTCCTTCCAAGACCGTAGGAAGCAAGTGCTCTAACAGCATTTTACATGGTTGCGTATTTTAGCACACTTTGCAAAAGTTAGCCATATTAACAGCACCGGTCCCTAGCCCACCTCCCCACCTCTGGGCTCACTCCCCCTCCAGTCAGGAGGCCTTGGAGAGCCAGCACCATTCCAGGGGTCAGGCCAAGGCAAAGTTCAGTCAGAAGTACATTTAGTTTGGATTTAGGGAGATAGTTATGTGGCCCACAGTGACTTCTGTATAAAGACGCTATGCATAGCTCTTTATTTTTTAGTTTTATTTGAATTCCAGTTAGTTAACACACAGGGTTCTATTACTTTCAGGTGCACACTATTGTGAAGGTTTCACCGGCTACCAAGTCGTAGGAGAAATCCAGAACAAAGTTTGTCTGACTTGTTAGCTACTGATCTTAAGAATATATTCTACTGGGAGGTCCGGGGGGCTCAGTCGGTTAAGCATCTGCCTTCGGTTCAGGTCATGATCCTGGGGTCCTTGGATTGAGCCCCACATCTGGCTCCCTGCTCAGCAGGGAGTCTCTCTCTGCCTCTGCTCCCCCTCCTTGTGCTCTCCCTCTGTCTCAAATAAGTAAAATCTTTTAAGAAAATATCTTTAAAAAGAAGAATACACTCTCTTGGCCTCATATGCTTGGAGACTCACGGTCAGGCCTTTGATTCCCCGTTGAAGACAGTCTAGTCTCTTTCAGCATTTGACTCTGCTCCCCGCGCTTTCCTGCCTCGGGGCTGCTATGCCGCCCACTCACCTTCCCCCATGCAGGTCCTCCTCTCACCACCCCCCTGCCCCGTCAGCCGGATCCTCTGTGTGCACCTGAATGGTGTCCTGATGGCCTGACATGATAAACTGACATCCACGGAGACAAGATGAAGCTCACAGGACACACGGCATCGCGGACGTGAAAGACAACTGGTTAATGAGGTTAGCCAATGCCTATGAGGACTGCCAGCGCCTTGGGGTCTTCGAGCTCGTAAATGAAAGAGCTCTGGCGAGACTGCCTCACGTAGGATCTGTTATATGATGTTACCGGTAATGAGCTGTGTAGCTGAAAGAAACATTTCTAAACTAAGCCGATAAAAACCAAAGTTTGGCCCAGGATGCAAGAAGACTGACAACATTGCTCTTTTCTGTAGAGATGATTTTACTAAACGAGTTGAAATGTGAAGAGGAGATCAAAACGCAGCCCAAATCGTCAGAGTAAAAATGTCATGCGGGTGGGTCAGCAGTTAAATATGTAAAAAGTTAATTTTTTTAATGGATTTTGTGACTCTCTCTCTCTTTTTAAAAGGTCTATTTATTCATTTTAGAAAGGGGGTGCAGAGGGAGAGGGAGAGAATCTCAGGCAGGGTCCTCACTGAGCACGGAGCCCAACATGGGGCTCGATATCAAAACCTTGAGACCAAGACCTGAGCCAAAATCAAGAGTCGGACACTTAACCAACTGAGACACCCAGGCGCCCCCATCTTCCTTTTTTAAGTAAAAAATGCTTACGTGTTTTTTCACTTGTAATTTGCCGTGATTTACCTTTTCATTCTAAATAAGATTAACTTTTGTACTTCATTTTGTTTTCATGATTTTGTATTGCTGTGTTAAGGGGGGCTTCCCACGCCACACACACACTTTCGGGCTCTAAAGCTGGGTCCACCCTGTCCTTCACCCCCAGAGGGGACCAAGTTCTCCCTCTCTAGACCTTCCTCCTGTTGTGCCTGTTCTGCCAGGCGACCCACTCGGGGATGCAGCTTGGATCCCATCATAGGCTGCCCCACGAGCCTCCAGGGGTTGGACTGAGCCCCCCGTCAGCCGAAGGAGCCGAAGGTCGTGCTGCCTGCCAACAACAGCCTCCCGCCCCCAACGCAAGAAGCTCCCAGCAATGGAATCGGCTCCTAATCGCTGTGTGCCAGGAAGAGTCTCCCACGAACACTCCCTTCTGGAAGTCCTGAGAACTTTCCAGACATCTGTTCAGGGGAACAGGATTTTAGAAGCTCGTTTGTTTCCCTGATTCATTGAATGGAGTTCTTTAAAATGCATCTGTTTATTGGAGACACTTTGTACAAGATATAAAAACCAGTGGCAAATGTCACATTTTAGTGAACGTAAATCCAATGTGTAAAAGTGCAAGCAGCCGTTAACAAGGGCACTGTTTTCTCTGAAGCAGGCAGCATCACGGTCCTAAATCAAGACACCAGGACATCCTGGGAGGTAGCGAAGTCCCCAGGGGAAAGCTGGCTTCCTTTGCCTTTTTGTCCTGCTCTGTGCCAGGCCCTGAGGGCATCCTGCTGGGGAGACAGGCGCCGCAGGGCGAAAAGTACCCAGAGACGGCAAATGCCAGCTGCTGTGTCCAGAACCCTTAAGCTGGCATCGCGCCACCCAGCGTGTGCCCACTGTGCCCTCGCCAAGGCCTTGGGACGGAAGTCACGGCACCCCTGCTTTGGAAACAGAGCAACCGAGGCGAGGACCCAGCCAACAGTCGCGGAGACTGCAAGGGGCACTGACTGCTCATCTCTGGGCAGCACCCAGGCGGCTCCCCCACCCGCTCCCCAGGTGCTCGGGGCAGGAGGGGCCCCCAGGGAGGGCTTCTGAGAAGGCTTCCCACCCAGAGTGCCCCCACTGTGGGGCAGGGGTGGGGGCGGGGGTTAGCAGGAAAGGCATTCCTGTTTTCAGAGCAGACTTCCTAAGGCCCTGGTTTCTCCAGGCAGAAGGGTCAGGCTGTGCCCCCCTCCCTCCCTCCTCTCCCCATCTTCCCTTCCCCATCTTCCCTTCCCCATCTTCCCTTCCCTACCTTCCCTCCCCTCCCTTCCCACCTTCCTCTCTCCTCCCTTTTTTCCCCTCCCCTCCTCTCCCTCCTCCTTCTCCTCTTCCTTCCCCACCTCCTGTCCCTCTTCTCCCCTCCCCTTCCTACCTCCTGCTTCTCCTTTCCTCGCGCATTATGCTCCTATCACCCTGTTTCTCAAAGACAGTATGGGTTTTTCCCACTTCCACACCTTTGTTCACACAGACCCCTCTGCCGGGAGAGCCACTCCCCTTAGGAAATCCGTCAGGTCAACTTCAAACATCACCCTCCCTGATCCGAAGACCCCCTTTTGGGTTGTGACCCTTGGCATCAAGTGTGTGCTGTGCTCACGCAGGGAAAGTCTCTGGCAGCTGAGAGCCCATGTCCTCCTCCTCCTCCCTCCTTTGAGGGCGGGTACCCCCCCCATTTGCTGCCGCTTCTCTGCCTGCAGACACTGTGCTCCGTGGACACGCACAGCGAGGACAGCCTTCCATGCAGGCGCATGGTCTGGGGGCAGCTGAGACACAGCGGGCACCACCCCCCCGCCGCGGGTCCTCGGCACCAGCCCGTCCCCCCACCCGCAGCAAGAGCAAAGCCAAGGCTGATGGTCAGGATGATTGGAGCCCAGCGCCCGGCCCCCTCCCTGGAAGCCGGCTCTTCCCCACTGCTGGTGAAGAACCCGGGCAGGAAGACGGTCCCAACACCTTTCTCCTGCGCGGCTTCCTGGTCTGACGCTTTCACCGCCACGTCCGGGTTCTCATTCCTGTGAGCGCCCCGGTGGGGTTCTGCTGTTTTATAGATGAGATCTAGGAAGGAGGCTCGGGGAGGCCTCATCCAGCCCCCTGCACATCACCCAGGGTGAGAGGGCTCGGGGCCCCCCGAAGAGAGGCAGACAGAGCGCTCTGACCACATCGTGGTCACTCGGGGCCCATCCCCTCTGGGGAGAGGCAGGAGGTGAGGAGCCATCCCAAGGTGAGCTCCCGCCCCGCAGACCTCCTGCACTCCCGCCTTCGGGCTTGGATTTGGTGGCACATGGGGCACCTCTGAAGCCGGAGCAACTCTCCTGGCCCACAGGGCGCTCCCAGGAGCCTGGGGAAGAAGGCAGAGCAGGGTGCCCACAGCCTGGGGTGGGAAGGGGAGGCCAGATGTGGCCCCTCTGGTTACCGGTCACCAGAACAGCCGGAACTGTCTGTTGTCTCAGGGGACCTCTTATGCCGCCAGACCATGATGCCGCCCAGCGTCTCCTCCGAAGGTCGCAAGGCAGCGGCCCTCTGGTGGATCTGGGCAGGGGCGTTCTGTTTGGCCTACAGAGCTCGGCTTTCAGTTTAATTTTGGTTTAATTTTTAAAACTTGGCCATTGGCAGATGTTATGTACAGTTCAGCATTTCTGCTAGTGCAAGGCTGTCAGAGCCGGGAGCACGGTGCCCCCCTCTCTGCCTGGCAGGTACCCCCACGGACAGCTTGTGGGTGCCCCCCCCCAGCCTCACTACACATTGCGTCACCCGCCCTGCCTCCATACGCAGCTGATCGTGCCATCGCAGGCACGTGTCCCTGAGGTACACGGGGAGGTCAAGAGCCTTGGACCCGCTGATCCGTGGCCACATGAGCCACGCTTCCATCGGCCAATCCTCGGTTTCCCTCAACTACCTCCCCCACTCGGGAAGGGCGCCGTGCCGAGCACACCTGCCCGTGTCCCTCGCCCCACACCCGAACGGCTATGGATCCCCACGGCCAGTGAGGACGGGCCCCGGGAGCCCCGAGGGTGGCCTCTGCGCTGCGGCCTGCTTGCTGGGAGCCGTGGTGAGCAGTCCCAGCCGGCTGAATGCAGAGTCAGACTCATCAAGGGATGGTACCAAGACTCGTGACCAGCCGGGCAATGCCCCATGCCCACTGTCACCTTGGCAAGCTCCCTGGAGCAGGCCCAGGGGCCCAGAGAGGCAGGCCTGTGCAGCCACTGGGGGTGAGGAGGAGGGCTGGGGGTGGGCAGCACGCTGCCCTGGCAGAGTCCCCAGGATACAGGCCAGCGGCTGCAGCAAATGCCCCAGACCAAAGACCAGAGCTGTTCTCTCGGGCGAGGTGTGTAGTGACGGACTGCGAGGATCCAGGCTATTTGGCATTCTCCTCCTCCTCCTTTCCCGCAAAATTCCAGATGCCAAAGCGGCTCTCTCCTTGCCCCCCACGTGTAGGTAGTGCCTCCCTACTGAGCGCCAGGAAGATGCGGTCCAGGGGGGAGCGTCTCTGACAAGTGGACGGAGCGCTGGGTCTGCAGGCCCGTGATGCTCTGCGCCATCTGGAGAGCAGGAAGGAGCGGGGCTCTGGGGGCGTCCGCCACCGTGCGCCGGGCCCCACCATCCCGCTCCTCAGCGCTCCGGGTGCCTCTGCGCAGAGCCTGACCTGTGGTCCCTGGCTGGTGTCCTGTCCTCTTCACCGAAGGTGCGGAAGACGAGAGGGGCCATCCAGCCGCCGATTATTAACTGCCCTTCCCTGTTTAGAGTCCTGGGAGGAGTCGGCTTGTTTTCTGCTGAACTGGAAACAATCTTCTCATACTCTGCTAACGCTTTCTTCCCTCTGAGCCCAGCAAGCAAATGAACAGATGTGGCCCGAGAATTTATGGGCAAAGGCCCATGCTCAGGACAGTGGGGGAAATGCTGGTGAAGGATGTGTCGAAACCACAGATGCTCCAATCATCCTTTAATTATTCCTGATCAACGCGACCATCAGGAGGGACAGGCTGCACAGAGTGGGCCGCGGGGGCTGGGCGGGCGGATGCCGCCTCTCAGCAGAGATGCAGGCTGGGCACAGCCGGACCCGTCTCTCCCCGGGACACGTGCAGCATAGAGAGAGGCTCTGTTGCAGGAATAGTGAGTATCGCCCGTGGTGAAGATGGGGCAGGCTCTCTTCCGAGTCAGTGCAGAAGGGCTCGCTGCCGAGTGATACCGGTTGATGGGCTGCTTTGCACAGTTCTGGCCCTCAGACAGACTGAATCACGCCGCCCTCTGTCGCTGGGTCGGGGGTGACTCCAGAGATGGGAACTGTGTTCCTAACAGGTGCCCTGGTGCTGCTGCTGCTGGTCTGGGAGCCCTATGGACCCCTACACCAGCAGGTGCACAACCCCCTGTGTGTTCTAGCAGCCTCCATGGACAAGGAGAGAGGGTCAGGGTGGAGAGCAGTGTTCAGAATCCCAGCCCAAATCCTGTTTACTAGCAGGGCAGCTTGGGCGGTTTATTTAACCTGTGCCTCAGTTTCCCCATGGGCAGGACAGGGGTGATGATGAGCGCACCGGCCTCCCGGAGTTGGTGTGACGGCTAGAGGCTGCCATGACAGAGAGCACAGAGATGCTCACGGCACTCCAGCTGGGCTGCAGGGGAACCGGCTCCAAGCTCGGGTACACCTTGCTCGCTGACCTAAGTCTGCTGGTCTGCAGCAGAACTCCCCTGCTCTCCTGGGGATCTGCACACACTGGCCTTGAGAGTGAAGGACCAGACTTTCCAGGAGACAAAGCCTGACCACATGCGAAAACAGCGGCCTCAGATGCCAGCAAGTCCACTCAGGGTCACAACCATACAGGACGAACGGCCTGGGCACCTGCTTCTCCTGCACTCGCCCCCTCCCTCTTCCCTTGCCATCCCCTTTAAAGCCCTCTGGCTCTGCCTGGATGCAAAAACCATCGTCTCTGAGCCATTAGTCCACCATCTTCCCCTGTGGCTGGCTTCCCGAATGAAGGAAGCTTTATCACTTGTCTCCCAAATACTAATTTTCAAGGGCTGAGCAGCCGAACCTGAGTTCAGAACCGGGGCTTGGGGGGCAATTTGAAGGCCCAGCATCGACCGCTGTGAGTCTGTCCCTTCGTGGGGAGGACCCTCGCCGAGCACCTGCGGGTCAGGCCCTTGGGCACCAAGGCCCTTTGAGGCTCTGACCCCAGCCTGCCTCCTGCTGCCTGTGGGATCTTGTGGTCCTCTCCAGCCTGAGCAGGCTGCTGTGATTTATTCAAAAACCACCATCACTGCTTCTGAACCTGGAGGGTGACGGGGCTCAGCCAGGTGCCTCTCACTGGGGGCTTTGTCCCGGGGACGTGGAGGCTCAGGGGTGGCAGGGAGGGTCCCTACAGAGACCAGGCAGAAGTGTCACTTCCACCCCCATTTTATTCGTCGAGGGGCCCACAGCCCCCAGCCAGGCTCAGGAGGAGGGACTGTGGCCGCCACCTGTGTGGGGCGAGGGTTGAGGAGCCTGTAGGCGTGTTTAAAGCCACCCCGAGGCTCCTCTGTGCCTTCTTCCCGATTCCCTTCTGCCACCTGCTCTACCTGAAATGCCACCTGCCAGCCCCCACCGCCTCAGCCCTGCCGGCTGTCCGCTCCCTGCCCCAGGCCACCGCCGAGCCTCCTGTGCCCGCGACCATGGTTCACGGGGTTTCAACCTCACAGAGCCCACTGAGGCGGACGGGCAGTAGACGGCAACACCAGAAAAGGTACGCGGGGGCAGAAACTGCAGGAAGCACGGAAAGGCTCGTCGAGTGCTTAGCTTTGTCGGTAGGTGATATTCCCTTCTGCTACGTTTTTCAGTATTTCCCGAAACTTCTACAAAGTCCATCTATAACTTGAATCATCAGAAAAATATTTTGCTGGGAAGAGGACGCTTTAAAAATAGATGGCAGACGTTTCTTGCCCTGAATCCAAAGCCCTCGGCTATTAAGCTATTCAAATCTTTGTCCTCCAGAAAAGTGAACTGTCTCTAATTCCGAAGTCCACTCTACATAAAGGGGACAAAAATACCACACGACAGATCAAAGGCGGACAGAAAGAGCCTTTCTGCTGCGCCGGCGGAAATTGGAGCAGTCCTGGGCTTCGGGGAGCCGGGCAGTAAGCGCTAAAAGGTGCAGTTGCATCACGCGTAGAAACGGGTTTCTTTCCATCCCCGGGCCTCGCGGTGGGTCCTTCTGTGGTTCTGCAGGGCCGGCTCGGACAGGACAGCGAGGCTTTGGCCACGGGCCGTGCTGGCAGCCACTGAGTCGTGACTCTTGCAGCAAATGGGAAGTGATGAACTGCCGTTGTCGTGGGAAGCCCGTCGGGGGAGTTAAAGGGCGTCTCTCTGGAGCTGCGCGGAGAAAGGGGGGCTCCGTCTCTGCCCAGACATTGCTGGCAGGGGACTTCCAGGGATACGTCGTTTAAACCAGGCAAGTGTGCAAACTGCCCTCCTATCTCCAGGCAGGGCCGGCGATTCTCTCAAGTTCAGGGTGCCTCACCAGGTCGGGCCGAGCTTGTCGAAAAATGTGCATGGCCAGCTCTGTGCTGGGAAGTTCTGGGTCAGGGCTGCGAGGCTGGCTTCTGAATGTGCATTTTATCACGAGCGTCTGAGGCGTTCTTGCAGTGTGAACTCTGCTGTAGCATCAGATCCAGACCACACACGTGTCTCAGACCTGCTGCGTGACTGCACGGCGCTCGGTGGTTTTAGATATTCTCCATAAAGTCTTCCCACAATGTCCGTTTGCCCGTGAGAACATGGAGCTTGGAGCAGTGGGGTTGGTTTTCGGTGGTCCCATGGCTGTAAGCAGCGGAGTCAAGGTCTGGAACCAGAGGCCCTCATGTTCCCCTGGGGTATTATCTCCAGGGTTCTGTAATCTGTGACTCCAACCAGCCAAGGCATTGATTACTGGGTCACTGTCTCTACCGCCTTCCACCNGCAATTTGAAGGCCCAGCATCGACCGCTGTGAGTCTGTCCCTTCGTGGGGAGGACCCTCGCCGAGCACCTGCGGGTCAGGCCCTTGGGCACCAAGGCCCTTTGAGGCTCTGACCCCAGCCTGCCTCCTGCTGCCTGTGGGATCTTGTGGTCCTCTCCAGCCTGAGCAGGCTGCTGTGATTTATTCAAAAACCACCATCACTGCTTCTGAACCTGGAGGGTGACGGGGCTCAGCCAGGTGCCTCTCACTGGGGGCTTTGTCCCGGGGACGTGGAGGCTCAGGGGTGGCAGGGAGGGTCCCTACAGAGACCAGGCAGAAGTGTCACTTCCACCCCCATTTTATTCGTCGAGGGGCCCACAGCCCCCAGCCAGGCTCAGGAGGAGGGACTGTGGCCGCCACCTGTGTGGGGCGAGGGTTGAGGAGCCTGTAGGCGTGTTTAAAGCCACCCCGAGGCTCCTCTGTGCCTTCTTCCCGATTCCCTTCTGCCACCTGCTCTACCTGAAATGCCACCTGCCAGCCCCCACCGCCTCAGCCCTGCCGGCTGTCCGCTCCCTGCCCCAGGCCACCGCCGAGCCTCCTGTGCCCGCGACCATGGTTCACGGGGTTTCAACCTCACAGAGCCCACTGAGGCGGACGGGCAGTAGACGGCAACACCAGAAAAGGTACGCGGGGGCAGAAACTGCAGGAAGCACGGAAAGGCTCGTCGAGTGCTTAGCTTTGTCGGTAGGTGATATTCCCTTCTGCTACGTTTTTCAGTATTTCCCGAAACTTCTACAAAGTCCATCTATAACTTGAATCATCAGAAAAATATTTTGCTGGGAAGAGGACGCTTTAAAAATAGATGGCAGACGTTTCTTGCCCTGAATCCAAAGCCCTCGGCTATTAAGCTATTCAAATCTTTGTCCTCCAGAAAAGTGAACTGTCTCTAATTCCGAAGTCCACTCTACATAAAGGGGACAAAAATACCACACGACAGATCAAAGGCGGACAGAAAGAGCCTTTCTGCTGCGCCGGCGGAAATTGGAGCAGTCCTGGGCTTCGGGGAGCCGGGCAGTAAGCGCTAAAAGGTGCAGTTGCATCACGCGTAGAAACGGGTTTCTTTCCATCCCCGGGCCTCGCGGTGGGTCCTTCTGTGGTTCTGCAGGGCCGGCTCGGACAGGACAGCGAGGCTTTGGCCACGGGCCGTGCTGGCAGCCACTGAGTCGTGACTCTTGCAGCAAATGGGAAGTGATGAACTGCCGTTGTCGTGGGAAGCCCGTCGGGGGAGTTAAAGGGCGTCTCTCTGGAGCTGCGCGGAGAAAGGGGGGCTCCGTCTCTGCCCAGACATTGCTGGCAGGGGACTTCCAGGGATACGTCGTTTAAACCAGGCAAGTGTGCAAACTGCCCTCCTCTCTCCAGGCAGGGCCGGCGATTCTCTCAAGTTCAGGGTGCCTCACCAGGTCGGGCCGAGCTTGTCGAAAAATGTGCATGGCCAGCTCTGTGCTGGGAAGTTCTGGGTCAGGGCTGCGAGGCTGGCTTCTGAGTGTGCGTTTTATCACGAGCGTCTGAGGCATTCTTGCAGTGTGAGCTCTGCTGTAGCATCAGATCCAGACCACACACGCGTCTCAGACCTGCTGCGTGACTGCACGGCGCTCGGTGGTTTTAGATATTCTCCATAAAGTCTTCCCACAATGTCCGTTTGCCCGTGAGAACATGGAGCTTGGAGCAGTGGGGTTGGTTTTCGGTGGTCCCATGGCTGTAAGCAGCGGAGTCAAGGTCTGGAACCAGAGGCCCTCATGTTCCCCTGGGGTATTATCTCCAGGGTTCTGTAATCTGTGACTCCAACCAGCCAAGGCATTGATTACTGGGTCACTGTCTCTACCGCCTTCCACCATCCGGCCCCATTCCACATGTGCGAAGATCTTTCCTTAAACTGTCCCACATCCCCCACCTCCTATGCTTCTGAGATGCCTCCGAGAGGGGCGCCTTTTGTCTTCTGAGCAGCCAAAGGTTCTCTCCTTGGAGTCACAGGTGGGGGACACCTGCTCTGAAGGGAGGGGTGGCCATGGGGGTGGGGGTGCACTGGGAAGGGGAAACTCAATTCTGGACAGTGGCCTGGCCCTTGAGACCGTGCAGATCCACTCCCCCCACACTAACGCAGACACCCAGTACCTAAGGAGCATTCTCAGAGATCAGACGCACTGCTGAACACAAAGACAGTTTCAGGAGAGTCGGATGTCACTGGGCACGTTTACTGACGAACGGTACTGTCTTGCTCCTCCGGAGAGCTGGCCTCTGGGAAGAGGCAGGATTTTCAAAGTTCAGTTTGCCAAAAGTGGCAACGTTCTCTGTTCTGCTACAACACCCAGGAGGAAGGTAGCAGCATTTTAGCCAAGGTGCAGGGAAGGGGGACACTCGCTACGTCTGCCACTGGGACCCAGGTCACACGCTGGGGGCTGAGTCCAGATGTCTGTTTGGGGATAGAGGTCAAGAGCCGGACACTTAACTGACGGAGGCACCCAGGTGTCCCCGGAGAAGGGTCTTTTAAAGAGGTGACCAGGGTAGAATGAAGTCAGATGGGTGGGCCCTAACCCCATACGACCGACTGGGGTCCTTATAAGAAGAGGAGATGAGGACACAGACATGCACAGAGCAGGGACCACGTGAGGACAGGGGAGGAGAGACCAGGAGAGGGGCCTCCAAAGAAGCCAGCGCAACAAGGGGCATCTGGGGTCTCAGTCAGTTAAGCGTCTGCCTTCGGCTCAGGTCATGATCTCAGGGTCCTGGGATCGAGTCCCACATCAGGCTCTCTGAGAGTCCGCTTCTCCCACTCACTCTCCCTCTGTGCTTGCTCTCACTCAAATAAAAAAACACGAAATCTTATAAAAAAGAAAAGACAGGAAGAAAAGAAACCAGCCCTGCCAACACCTTGATCCTGGACTTGTAGCTTCCAGGACGGTCGGCAGGTACGTTCCTGTGTGTCAGCCCCCAGTCTGGGGTACGGTGCTCGGGCACCCGGGAAGCTGTAAGTAGGAGTTCCCCCTGGGGTGGCACAGGCAGCCCCCCGAGGCTCAGCTGCAGCACGGCGTCAGGATCCCTGCGAGCCCACCACACAGTCTGCCCTCTGTCTTGGGGTTTGGGGGCCTGCGGGGCTGCACGCCAACAGACCATGTCAGTGTCCCCATGGCTATCGGAGGGGCAGAGGGGAAAGGTGAGGGGGCCGTCACCGTCCTCCTCACTGTCTCATTGTCTACAGTCCCTACTCAAGGCCCTTTCACGAGCCAGCTCCAGGCAGCTGTTGAGAAGGCTTCTGAGGCCCCGTTCCGGCTCTGTGGGAAAGCACGTCCTGACTGACAAGCAGAGCCTGCTCTGGGCAAGGCAAGGAGGCGTGACAGATGTGTGCCATAAATCTGCAGTCTTCTAGAACACAGGGCGCTCCACCCGAGCCAAGGAGAAGTCAGCATAGCCAGAGGGAGCTGGGTATGATTAAAGGCAGAGCAGTCCCAGGGCACTTGTTGGCCACCAGTGCCAACCACTGGACGGGAGACAGATGTCATCATGACCGCTACCTCTGGTCAGCTCATTGTGGCCGCTTAAGCATGAAGACCTACGTCCCAGAAAGACCTATGTCCGTGGAAAGAACTGTAGTTCAGTCCCCACTGTCTGCCCTGGGCCTGGGTTGCGGGAGTGGCGGCATGACGCCCGGTCTTTCTGACCCTATTGCAATCTCCAGGCTGAACTCAGGGCCTCTGCCATAACACCATCCCAAGGACATGGATGAAATGCCATTGTGGGGTCTGTGAGCTCCATGGGGCCAAGGGACAAGGAGATGGATCTTTTAGAAGAAGGACAGATGGCCAAGGGCTTGGCCTCCCTCCCTGGGGCATGCGTACACTGAGCGGGCAGCAGTGTGGCCCAGGCCCAGGGGTCAAGGGCACTGTCTCCCCGAGTGGGGCTGGGCTGGCTGGCTTCCTTCCTTCCCTTCTTCCCTCTCTCCCTCCCTTCTTTCCATTATTGGTTGGGGAAGGGCAGAGGGGGAGAGAATTTTAAGCAGGGTCCACACCCAGCACAGAGCCTGATGTGGGGCTCGATCTCACAACCCTGAGATCATGACCTGAGCAGAAATCAAGAGTTGGACGTTTAACCAACTAAGCCCCCTAGGCGCCCCTGGGCTGCCTTGCTTTATATTAAGCAAAGATAAATTATGGAGTAGAGCAAAACAATTTTTTTAATTAAAAATTAAAGAATTTTTTAAAAATTTATAACATAAAAATAGAGTGTAGCCCTATATACCAAACATGAAATGTGTGCCTTGAGAACCTTTCCTGAGGCCTCAGGGGCACGTTCCTTTTGGGGTCTTTAGTGGTTTTCAGCGGGGAGTGGAAGGAGCTCTAGTCTAAGTGGGAACATGCCGGGTCCATTCCTCCCTCCGTCTGCGCCTGTCCTTGCTACGGGGATGGTAAAAACTTGGAGGTCAAGGTGACAGGGTGGGCCCTGAGGAGAGGGCCGGAGAGGCACCGGTTCTGTTTTCAGACTGGACGGTAAGCGAGAGGCAAGAGCGGTCCTGGGTGGCGTCTGGGCAGGACGGGACTGCAGGGGGTGAGGCTGAGCCATAGGGGAGCCTGTTCTTGGGCAAGCCCCTCTGTGCCACAGGGGCCCCGCCGAAACGTGTGGCTCAGGGGGTAAGTGGCAGGCTGGGATTCTGGGATTAGGAATCCCAACCTCATCTCTTCCCATCAAGGACAGTGTCCTCCTGTGTTTCCCTTGAAATAAGTCCCCCAAGGGGGCTCTCCCTGGAAGGGCTTGAAACATCCTTGACCTTGGGGGCACAGCAAGGACCCCTCCAGAAATGCCCAGCCATTGGGGCACATGTTCAAGAGCCCGCAGAGGAATCTCGACGGAGCTCCGACGTCCACGGCGAGGGCAGGGCAGACTGTGGAAGGGAAGGTTCGCGGGACTTCTATAAAACATCTGCTATGTGCCGCATCCTCAATGATGATTCCCACAATAGCCCAGCAAAGAAGCCCATTGTGCGCCAAGTTTACAAACGGGAAGACTGAGTCTCAGAAGGAGTTAGAAGCTTCTATGCGCCAGCCAGCCCTGATGGAGACCAATTACAGAGGGACCTCGCGTGCAGCCTCTGTATGCATTGGCTGATTCCATGTCACCCTCACAAAGTGCAACTGGTAATCACAGCTAAGCGCAAATACACTTTTGTGTGTTGAGTGCGAACTCTCAATCAGTGATGTCCTCCTTCGAGCAGCCTCCCGGGACGGGTGCAGCACAGGTGAGAAGGACCCAGGCTTCACAACCAGATGAGCCCTGTTGGGAATACCAGCTCTCCTACCCTGAACCAACCTTGGGTAAGTCGTTGCTTCTCTACTCACAGGAAAACAAGGATAAGAATTGTCGCTCTGGGAATTAGACAGCAGCATACAAACAGTGCTTAGCACACAGAAAGTGCTTCACAAGTGAAACTCACTTTCAGATACTGGTTCTCCTGGGTTTTACAAATGAGAGACAAGCTGGAGTGGCAACTCGCTTACAGTCACCTGACCAAGGCAGCGCCTGGAGCAAATGCTGACCTGTCGGCTGCAA
This sequence comes from Ailuropoda melanoleuca, assembly GCF_002007445.2. Classification (NCBI taxonomy): domain Eukaryota; kingdom Metazoa; phylum Chordata; class Mammalia; order Carnivora; family Ursidae; genus Ailuropoda; species Ailuropoda melanoleuca. Next base: position 1,436,836 of record NC_048226.1, read on the forward strand.
GCTCAGGACTCCTTCTGCCCCCCGAACACTGGAGAATGGACGTTCTCGGGGCGGATCCTGAGTCGTCAGGAAATGTCTGGATTCCCATGAGCCAGGTCTCTGATTGTAAGAAGCATGCCATGCACTTTAGGAATATTTTCTCCCAAAACCATTAAAATTGTTGAAAATGTTGTCCCTTTTAATGTTTCAATGTGAACCTCACTTATCTAAAGAATTCACTGACATGGACCCATTCCAGAGCCTTCGATGCCAAAATTCAGAGCCATTACGGTCTTCTTCCATACCAGAACTTATTAGAAGCGTTAGCCTCAGAGTCTTGGAACCCTGTCAATTTTATAAACACTGCTCTTTCTAGCATGGCTGGACAGGAGAATTTAAGAACACTTTCCTTGATGCCACTTCAGTTTCCACTTCCATCGTGAAAACACTGTTGAATTTGAAAGATACTCTGCACAAACCACCTTAAGACAGCAGCTTCTGAGTCTGTGCTGTGATAGTGTAATCCGGTTGTGTAAATATTTGTTGGAGAAAGATTAACTAGCGAGCCAGGATATTCAGAAGGCCGCCTCTCTCATTAGCCCAGGAAGGAAATAAACCGGAAAGATGGGCCGTTCTCTACGTCACAACTTACAGGCAGCCACTGAGCATCTAGACAAACTACTTGTCCCTCCGCCGATTAAGGTTCGTACTATTGAAAAAAGGTCTTTATTTCACCACAACCTTGATCAATGTAAATTTGTATTTTAAATATCTAACGGCCAGAAGTTTGCTACAATTTTCCAAATTCATTTGACTTCAGAGACACATTACGCCTCATGCATTCACTGCTTGCATGTTGTTTATAAAGAATAAATACAGCCGAAAAGAAGTGATTAATCGTTCAGGACAGGAGCGTATTAATGCCAAGATTACACTGAATACATGAAGAGCTTACCCTCAATTTCTCTTTGGGATAAATGTGAAGTTACCAGTCTCAGAGCAGTTTTCCAGAGGTAAGCATTTGCTTGCACGACTTCCCTCCTAGTGGGTCCTCAGAGCTGCTGTTATGCTGAGCCATCCCTGAACATGGAACCTTCACCCAACTCCAATTTGTAAGTCACATCTAAGGCGTTGGATGTTTGGCTTTGTGATGTCCTAAGCCCTTTCTGCAGGTGTGTGAGGACCACGGGTCAGGTTAGTATGGTTCCTCTCAAGGGGAGCCTTCAGGAGACAGAAGGACGTGCAGGGAACTCGAACCCCCCAGCCTCTAGGCATAGACCCCCTAATTCACTGGACACAGATGTGACATGAAAGAGTAAGACTGCATCGCACTGCCAAGCCAGATACTCTGGTCCTCTGGTTGGCCTCCGGGGAGGCTCAGGGAGCCCCTAGGATTGAGCTGATGCAGCCCTGGATCACGGCAGAAGCTTCTCCAGCTAGCCCCACCTGGGACTTCTCTCTGGGTCGGAGGCCACACTGTGACCTTACTGAAGATCTAATGAGAAGGTGCATCCCCTTGGTCCTTCCTGATGGTCCTTCCCTTCCAGAACTTTCCCTGTGGGCAATGGAGACTCTTATAGAATTCGGTTCCATAATACATTCCCCAAAATACCTCCCAGAGTCATTCTCCACACTGATACAGGGGAAATATTCGAAAGATGGCGTTAGGCTTTTTGCTGTGGATCAGGACAAAATCCGACTGAGACTTGACATTTTAGAAAAGCTGCCACCAACAGAACTTTTCCCAGAAGTTGCATCCATTGTGACCTTTATCAGCTACACGGAGAACTGTCTGTCCCTGTGACTGTCAGCCGCAAGCAGGGACGGGATTTTGGGCACGGAACTTGACAAGAAGGAATTTCTAACTTGGATTCAGTTTCACTCACACTCTCTCCCGCCCCCCACCCCGGGACAGAGGGCCCGGGCCCCCCGTGCGGAGGAAGGGGCGCTCGGTCCCGGGGCCGCGGCCGGGCACCGCGCGAGCTCCCGGCTCCAGACCCCCGAGCCCGCAGCCCCACCGGCGGCCGCGGCTCCCCCGACACCGCGCCCCGGG